>NC_031774.1:44655775-44875193 GCF_001522545.3 Parus major | reverse complement strand
CCCCACACACACATGAAGGATACCTGACAATCTCTTCAGGAGTTTCTTTTCAGGAAGATGATTCACATGGTGCTTCCGTAGAGACTGAATATTTGAATAATTTATTTATTATTAGCATTCAGTGTGTTTGCAGTAGTATTACTGAAGAAGAAAAATTAAGTCAGAGGGGTTGTGCAGTGTGTCCCTAAGGGAGTAATTTGAACAGCAGAGCTCTCCTTTGTTTGGGAAAGTGGGTAAACTCCTAGTGGGGCTGCTGGGGTCCTGAGGGTGCTGGTAAGGGCTCTTGTTTGTGAGAGGATTTTGTAATGGCTTTAGCACTGTACAGTCAATAAAAAAATCCCGGGGAGTGCCTGAATTTTGCAGTGATTCATATGAAAATGGTGACTCTGGGATGACATTTTTAGCTCTGTATTCTGTGTAGGGTGTGTATATACCTGTGCAGTTTGTATGTAGTCTTTTTATTCCTATTTTTCTAGTTCAGTGTGTAAAATATGGTAAAAGCTGTTATTTATTAAGTGCCTGAAGTGTGGTCCTGCTAACACTGATGTTAGAGCCATTAGTATGACAAGGGGATCTCCCTGTGACCTAAAGGTCTGAGCTACCTTTGGTCTCTGAAGTAGAGAAGGAAGGAAACAGAAGTCCGTCAGACAGGTGTCGGTAATGGTAGATGACTTTGCAGAGTACACAAAGATAAGTTGAATTCCTAATGTGTTTAAACTCAGTAACTTATGTTTCGTATCTGCATGAGTGTCTTGACTATCTTTTCAGATAACTCTGCTTATTTTGTAACAGTCCTGTGTAGTGACTTTTGAAATTATTACTTCTGAGTGACTCAAGATGAAGTTTACTGACTTTGTTTACTTCCCTTGACAACTGGAGAGTGTGGATTAGTGCTGCAAGGCAAGTCCTACCACAGTATTAACCTTGGGCATAGGTTCTGAGCACAGGTCTACTCTCCTGTTCTGCCTTCAGTCAACTGCTGTGTGAGTGGTGGCAGTAAAACAGCACTTTGCAGAACACACCAGAGAGAGAAGTAACTGCTGGAAGTTCCTGCAGTACTGGCCTGGCTGCCTCAGTAACTGCTGTAGTGTTGGAAAGAAAATACATGGGAAGTTACCCCCAAAGCATGAAGAAGGTAAGAGTTGAATAGTCCTTTTCCTGGCAGTTCAGTACTGAGGTAACCTACAGGTACTGTTTTTCCAAGGATGCTGCTAAATGGCTTCGGATCTGTTCTTAGATTGTTTTCAGGTTGGTCCTGCAGGTGATGTGGCTATGATTTTGTAATCTGAACACTAGAACCCACTTCCTTTAAATTGCCAGTAGCTGATCTCAGCTTTTTTAGGGAAAGTATTTTCTGTGACTGACCCTTCTGGAGACATCAGCACAGGTGCTTTTGTCTAGAGACATGTTCCAATGTTCCTCCCACAAACACACATACTTGACTGACTTAAAAATGGAAAACTGGCCGTGGTGCTCTTGAGTTTCAGTTGGGTGAAGGAAGATGGAGACTAGATAGAGCAAAAGTAACTACAAGTTCCTGTTTGGTGACTTTTTCCTTTACTACGACTGCCAAACATCCTCCAGTGTTTTCCTTTCCATGCCAGGAGTTGTAGTCTGCTCAGGAAGTGAGGGCTGTTTTCCTGTTGTGATTGTTTGCATGCAGCATAACTGGGTACCTGGTGGCACAGTGACAGCATCTCCTAAGGGGATGTCATGTAGCTGGGAAGTGTACTGGCTGTGATCACTGCAGATGTGGAGACAAGTCTGGCAGCAGCTGGTGTCAAATCTTTCCTCTAAGTGAAGTTTGGGGCTAGGCTACTTCTGCCTAGGCTGGGGCTTAGAGCAGTAAATTTCAGTGGCCTGTGACAGGAATATAGCACATGACCAGTTAAATCCCATTTTACAGGAGACATTCTCTGAAAAAGTCACAGTTAGAAATTAGTGGTGAAATTTGTATAGTATTGTGGAAAACGGTAGAGTATGGAAAGATTTATTTTCTGTAACTGTGAAATTATTGTGACTATTGCCATCAAAATCTCTGGGCTGATGAGCTGGAGCATATGCTCCGTGCTGAGAGTCTGTGAATGTTTGGCATTCCTAAAATGTGAAGGTGGCTGATATTAGAAGCAATCTTGGCTTTCATAATTCTAGAGTCTGAGAGCACAGCTACAAGACAGGCATATGCCTGTGCTTTACATGGAGATTACTAAAATAAGAATATTATTGCAGTTGTGTTGCTATGAGCAGTTTTGGTGATGTGCAGATTGCTATGAGCAAGGGAACGCTGTTGTCAAGTTGGGCTTTTCCTTGACTATGTCAGATTTCTTGAGCCAGACCTATTTTAAGAAAATTAAAACAGAAGGTCTAGGAATTTTTAAGATGCTCTCCTGCTAGGACCTGCTTGTGTGATGGGCAGTCACCTGATTTTGGATCCTTGGGGAAGGCAAAGCTTCCTTACTAGTAAAAGGAAGAAAATTATGGGACAGACAGTGATGGTGATCATGTCTAAGCAGTGTTCATGTCTTGTGAGTTTTCTTGTATGCTCTCTGTGTTAATGATGGTTATGGTTAACATTGGCAATGATTTTTCCCTTCTAAGATGCTAGAAATTTCTTCCTGTCGGTCAGAGCAGATCTCTGTTCTGCTGGTAACTTCTTGATTATATACAAGGCATTTCTTAAACATCCAAAAAATGGTAAATTAATAGAAATGGAATATTACTAGGAGAGCTTAATTTTATCTGAAATGCTAAGAAAAGTAGAAGCTATCTTGAATTGATTGGGTGGTCAGTGGCTTGCACATTTCACTGCTATGCCTTATTTAAGCTAAATGTGAAAAAATCCATTGGTTTCAGATATTGGAATAAATCTTGCTGCTAGAAATTCTTGAGCTGTACACTTGAGAGTATGCAGAGCTCTGGGATGGCACAGTTTGTTCTTACAACTATGAATTCATAATTTGATCTTCCTGAAATTGATAACAGACTAGAAAATGAATTGGGACTGCAAGAGGAAAGGAGGCAGGTTTTTTTTCAGGAGAAGTATAATGTATTCAGAAACCCCAAAACCAAATTCTGGGAATCTGTTGGGGTAAGTAGTGGTTTACACTGAAGGTTTCAAACTACTAGAAGTACTCCTGCCAAGATAGTAGACTGTGAACATGAACCTACTGTACACAGCACTTCTTCCTCACATGCTTTGTAAAAGGAAGTGAAGTTGCACCTGGATCTTGACAGACAAACTTTTACAAAACAGTCCTCTCTAATCAGCAGAGTGGAATAAACTCATTTTCTTACAAGTGTAAGAGTCTGTAGGACTTTTAGACTATAAAAGAATGTATCCTCTCTTGAATGCATTTAATACTGATCACAAGTTAGAAAATATAGAAAATGCAGCTTTTCTTTAAATTGGTTTTGGACAACCTCTGTCAACTTGGAAATAGGATTATAGGATTTTTGGCTTCATCTGCAGGTTATTTCTTAGTTTCCTTTCTCTTTGCAGGTCAGAATGTCATACTTAGAATTGTCTACAATAAAAATAATAAATTCTGTTTCTGACATTATTTATTTCTCTGTCTAGCCTGTCATTCTGCTCTCTAGTGCACAAGAAATTGAAATTAATTGAAATTAAAATCACTCAGACAGTGTCCTAATTTTTACTTTCACTCATATTTTGAATTAAGATACTAACAACACTTCCTGCATATCATTCATTTTTATATTTCAACATCCGTGCTTTTCATCTTTTAAACACCATTTATTTATTTTGTGTGAATACTTATATTGTTTTTTGTTATAATAAAATAGGAAATGCTGCTTTAGGAACCAGAAGTTGAGTTTCAACACTCCATTTCTGATATTAATACATTAAGTAACTTGTTTCTCCTGAGAAACAAGAGCAATACCTGATTTTTCTTGGAGACAAAAATGTAGCTGAGGCCAGCCCCACTTGATCAGCTGCATTTGTACAAATACTTCTGTGCCTTTATGTATAGTTAAATGCATTTAATATCAGTATAGGTAATGTATTGGTTATAAAGAAATACATAGATTTTTTTGTAGAAAATTTTCCCTTTTTATGGTAAAGATTTGGTGCATCTGCCCCATTGTGATTGTCGTGTATTAGTGGTTTGGCTGCTTAAAGAAACATCATCTAAGATACTGACGAAAGTAGGGTTTAACATGAATTTGTGAAAATAAAGCTTTACAGAGCTGAACGGCAAGGTTCACTCCATTACCTACTACACAGGTTAAAGCAAACAAAGGAGGATCAAATTAGAAGCAACTTAGAATGATTTATGTGGAAGCCAGGAATGCAAAAGGGGGTGAGGGTGCAGAGTATATGGATGCAAAGATAAAGGTGCAAAGCGGTTTGGCAACATTTAATCATTGATTGAGTACTTTAACATGAACAAAGTGATTCAGTAGGGTTCACTACAATTACAGCGACTTAACTGTAGGTTTGAGTTAGTCACGTTGATGTCATGATCAATTTGCTCCCAGAGGTAAAACGATAGGTGCGCTTGTTTCTATGTGTGTAAAGGTGCCTATCAAAGATTCATCTCAGGTTCAGTGAAATACATCAAATCCCTTTGAGTTTCCCAACAGGCAAGGATTGCACCTTGAGGAGCACTGACATATCTACAGGGGGTGACTTTCAGCCTAGGTCTCATCATCCATAATGGTGCTTCGAGTATCTCAAGCTTAAGGTTTGCAAGCTCTATAAACATTCTTTTCTCTCTATTGTTGTGTGTTTCTGTCAGTTCTTCCTCTCAGTCCTCTGAAGCAAAAATGAAGTTGTTCCCCTCATGCTTTTTCCTCCCCATTCCCCTTCAAACAGTTCAAGTTTTGATTATTACAGTTGACATTGCTAATGCTTGAGGCAGTTAGGAGTTAAATCAACAAGGTATACTATAGAATTGTTTCATATTTTTAAAACATTGTTTAATCTTACATGACTATGAATTTGTGTTGGCATTCTGTCCATAACAGCTTTCTCTATTACCAAAGATAGGTTTCTATCTGTGTCTTAGGTTGCAGACACCTTATTTGCTGCATTAAGTTTCTATAGGGACGTCAAGGAATATTTCTGGATTTGTCTCTTGCAAATTTTGCTGATGAGAGAGTTCTTTTGTTTTCTTTTTATACTAATAATAGCACAACTTCCCTTGGTCACTGAAAATCCACAAGCTAGATCTGCATTTTCAGACTTCTTGTAGAACTGAGTTAGTGGCTTAAAAACATAAATGAGCAAATGCTGGTCAAGATGTAGGATTGATTAAGAAATTGAAGAATTTAATGCATTTATAAATATATAAATATATGTTTATAATATATAAATCTTTATTTATTTATTTTATTGTCTGTGAGGTGTTCTGGCTATTTGGTTTTGCTTTTTGGCTTTTCAAGTTAGTTCCTTTTACTGTGTCAGTAACTTAGCTGCTGCTTTAAATGGTTTACAGTGTCTTGCACAAATACAGCTCTTTCTACTCCTCCTGTGTAAATGAAGCTGCTGTATTATTTGTAAAAAGATGAGGCTTTAAACATGTGAGTTGTTTTCTGAGTAAAGGCTTTGACACAGCTGGTGCAGAATACAGCACTGACACTTGTTCTTAGTACTTTGGACTGTATTAATCACTGACAAGGCAGCCTGTGTACGACATGGGTGCTCAGCAGACAGTTTCGTACAGAAAGGCACTTCTACTCAAATTGATTTCAAAATACCCAGCAAACCATTTAATTTCCCCATACCATCTGTTGAACAGCTTAATGCTTGGAGGCAGAAATAAGACAGGGCAGAGCTGGATGGGGACAGAACTGAGTGAACACACAGTGCTGCAAGGTCATGACTCCCTGGCTTTTCGGGTCTGTCACGATGGGGCTAGCAGGGCTCCAATTACTTCTGAAGGACAGGATCCAAATTTACTGGAAGATTTCTGAAATGAATCCTTCTGAAATTTTGTTCCTAGGATCAGCAGTTACTCTTTTGCCAGACTTGCAGCTGCATCTAGGTCCATGGCATCATGATTTATTTTTTAAACATTCCATGATTTGACTGCTGTCTTTAGGGATGCCCCTCTGTTCTACACAGAGGTGATTCTCTTGAAGAGTGACACACTTTAAACTCTGCCAGGTAGCTCTTAGTTTTTGCTCTTAGGAGGATGGCCAGCAAAGATTGTTAAACAAACATTCCTGAGTTTTTCACTGATATTTTACTTACTCTGTGATTAACTGGAAGAAAAAATCTTTTTATTTACTAGAGGAGGAAAGAGATATGTAGAGGTTCAGAATGAGACTTGCTAGTAGACAAGACCACTGAACAGCTGTTCAGCAATCTACAGATTGAGTAAAATAGCTTAAGATGATGCTAGTGAACTACTAGTCTAATTAAAGGCATCTCTTATTTTTTTTCTCAGGGTTTTGTTTTTTGGGGGTTTTGGAGGGGGTTTTTTGTGTGTTTTTTGAGTTTATCTGAACAAATAAAGATGTAGGCAGTACTTTGAGTGGAATAATCTTTTTCCACTGAAAATTAACTTAAAATAATAAAAAGGAAAAAAGTGTAATTTAGAAACAGATCTTCACAGTTGCATAAAAACATTTTGCAGTTCCTGTAGATATTTTATTCAGCTGGTAAACCTGTTTTATAAGCTGAAATTCTTTTCCACATAATATCCTACAGGAGTGTACTGTGTAAACCTGACAGGAGGTAAGGGACAGCTTTATAGACACAAGACAATACGGAAAGAATCTTAAAGCTGCATTTTTGAACAGCCCATAACTTGCAGTTCAGGGCACACCCATTGTAGCCCCTGGTCAAGGGTCCTGAGAGAGGAGTGGAGCTTCACCAATGCTGCCCGTCTGTCACCTTGGAAAACTCGGGTTTGAAACAGTTAGCTCTGGTTTCATTTTGAACTCTGAACTCATGTGAGCACCCGTATCTGTAAATGCATAACCCCTCCACCATGCTTTTCACATGTTTTTGTTTTACAACATGAAGGTTGGACCATGGTTCCTTATTGAAGGATATGAAGAGCTTGTATCACTCACTGTAGCTGCTATAGATGGCACTGTGAGCCTCCCTTCCTCTGTGTGTGCTGGTTGAAACAGCCATCTACACTGCTTTTAGGGACTGCCTGATGTGCTCAAGTGCAGCACCCTACCGACTCGAGGCTTTGTCATATTACAGCTATCTCTTTCAACCTCAGCTAGCCTGGATTCTTCATGTAGGTTATTTCCATAAATCAGGAAGGGAAATGCTGTTGACTTTACATAGGAAGCCTGCAAGCTGAAGCCTGTAGTTCTTCCCTGCAGGCATGACATTTGGTCATTTAGATGCAAAAAAGCCGTGTATCATAAGTACCCTTAGGTATGCAGGCTGCATCCAAAATAATAAACAAGAGTTTCCTGCTGACCTTGCTTGCTGGAAGGCAGCAGTTGCCTTTGGCCAGGAGACTGCCCGCTTAGGGAAGCCAGTCCTTTGGGGATGGTGGTGATCCTCAGCTGGCCAGTGCCAAGAGGCCCCTTTGAGGGGCAGAGCTAGGTGGCCTCTCCAAAAGGAAACTGTCTGTCACTTTGATCCCACAGTTCCTGTGAGCAGCTACTGTTTTGAAAAGAGGCAATTTAAAAAGCAATGTTGGAGACGTGCAGAAGGAGAAATTAGCTGATGAGGGCTAGTTGGAGTAAACCAACTAGTATTAGTATTCAAGATGTATTTAGTAATGCATCTGAGACACCCTTCTGAGAGTTCAGATGTACTTTTTCTTCTCTTCTTGGATTCCCTGAACTGGCTGGCAGGGAACTTGATGTTTTACATCAAGTGCCAAGTTTCTTAAATTACTCAAGATTTAGCTAATTCTCATGAATTCAGAGGAAATGCTGAAGTTTGTGAAGATTTTGACATGCTGTTCTTGTTATACCAACACAAAGATTCATCCCAGCTTTCTCTGCATTGCTTTGTGATGGTGGTTTCACAAGTCGTAATTCTTGTACACTTGCTGAACTTTGCCAGGCTGCTGTTCTGCCATAATGTGTTCTACTGACAAAGCTGACTGTCAGTTACGTTAATTGGCTATTGGTAGCAATTTGTCACCTACGAGTCAAATACAGGCTGGAAAAAAATAAGCTTAAATCTTTCCATACAATTTTAATTCAGCTCTCCTGTTATGTGTACTTTAGGATACAGATCCTCTTATTGTATAATTGCTTAACCTGTGGGTTTGGTTTTTTTTTCCCATTAGTCTCTTGCTTTATTGATTGCAGTAACTGTGGAAATGGTGATTTGGAGGACAACTTCAATCTACTGAAATGCTGTATTTTTCTAGTTTTTAAGTGAGTCATCTTTTGGTGGGTGGAGTTGGTTTGGGGTGTTTTGGTTCTGCCACCTTCATGACTTTAATTTAGGTTTGTTATTTGTTTATGGAAGAAATTCTAGACCCAATTCTATCACACTTCTGCTTGTCAGTTCTGTAAGAGATGGAATGAGTTCATATACTGCATTATCTGAGGGGCTCAAAAATAATAAAAATGGAACTCTTGAGCACCCATTCTGAAAGTTCAAATCTACTCAGATTGTAGTGAGGTATTCATTTAACAAAAAAGAATTCTTAGTTGTTTAGTTGGGTGTTATTCCCTTTGCCTTTGCCCATGTAAGTGTCTTTACTCAGTATTTGATTCACTAAAATTTGAGCTCTGGGTTAGCTATCAAGGAAAACCATTTCCATTTTTTTAGGACTTCATAAGCTTGTTACTGTAATAGAAATGTATTATACCTAAGTTTATTCAGGCAGGGCTTTTCTGTAGTTGGTATGGCACATGACAAAGTGAAAATGAGAGACCTTGGCCCTCATTACCCAGTAGATACCAGTGTCTAAATCTAACATGTCTAAACAGAACCCCTTAGATTTTCTTTCTTTTTTTTTTCTTTTTTTAATTTTCAAAAACTGTGAAATGTTTTCAAGAATGATAAATTACTTGGATTGTGATAACTCAGAGCCATATAGAGCACGTCTCACTCTCAAAATACTTTCAAGCACTGCCTAATTAAATCACAAAGCATCCCTTCTGGTGTGTTTAGGTGAGCACCAGTACCTCTGGCTAAAATTGAGGGTTTGAGCAACTTCTTCAGAGTGAGGCCTATGCCTGTCAGGTGTGGCAGGAGCCACAGGATTGCGGAGCCCTCCTTGGTTCCTGCATACTTTTTTAAAATTCACCTTGTGAAAGATTCCCATCATAGTCTACAAATATGTCCTAAATTTGTTAATTATCTGCTTGTACATTTTCGACATGGAGTCTCCAGTGAATGCAATATTGCATGGTCTCTCAGTTGGGTAGGAAACTTGCCATAGGTTTTCTTTGCTGCTAATGGACATTTGCTGCAGGATTGCTTTACAGAAGGTCAGAAATAGGCAGGTGTTAGAGGGGGTGAGGGACCTCCTGCCCTTGTCCAAATGAGAAGATGCATATCGTGACCAAGGAGCAGAGAAAGGAACTAGGGAATAACGGGTTGTTTGTGAGAAGTGGTTATAAATCCCATCAGCACTTCCATGACTAAAGAGCGTATCCTTTCATCTCCAGTAATCTGTATGAGCCTTTACTGCAGGCATGGCTGCTGTGTAAGAGCTGGGCTCGCTTTCCTGTTTCAAACACCGGTGACACCTTCTGCCGTGGGTTCCCAAACTTTAGCATGGGAACTCTGGAATTTCTGTCAGGTCACTACAGATATCTCAGGTGTTGTCCCTTGGGTGTCTGTACTGGCAGCTGGGGCTGCATATACATGTGTCTCTGTCCGTACAGCTGTTGGAGCAGTCACATAAGCAAATATGAGGTCTGTAATTTCCTGCAGTATTTTCTCTATTTAAAGTACTTGAATCACAGCACTCAAATTAAGTAGTTCATGCACTTTGGAATTGAAGAGACTGCCTTGGAGAAACTCTCCAACTGCAGCTGAATTAATGCTAACCAGGCCTGAGTATTGCTAGAAATAAATAATGAGTGGATGAGGGGCTGAGAAACCTGGCAGAGTTTCAGAATGCAAAGGTGGGGTGGCTGGGGAGCATTATCTTATCTAAATGGTAATTTCTATTCTGTATGTTAATTAAAACACATAGTGTACAAACTAGCATTTAGGAAGTCTTTTGGAGGATCTTTTCCTAAGGGAATGTTTTGCAAGTAAATTGTGAGTTGTACATGCCTGCTCAGTGCAGCCTGTAAGAACTGCACTGAAGCAAATAGTCCAAATTATACGCCCTCTTTAAGCAATGGGATCTTATGTATGTTGGTAGTTTTGGGAGAACTGGTTTTATTTTGTTCATAATAATACATTTTAGATATCATTATGTCAGAGAAAGAACAAAGCTATGTTCATGAATCTGTAGAGATTAACAGTGTGACATTGAGGAATCTGGCTCCAGAATACAGAAGAGTCACCAGTTTCAAAAGAAGATTTTCTGTAGGAATTGAGACATTTTCTGTATGTCTTTACCTATATCTTCATGATTTTTTCTCATGAAGACTGGTTAAACAAACTGATTCATGAACTAGTTTGGATGAGTTAAGCCTTAAATATTACTGTCTATTTATTGTAGGTGTAAAAACAAGGTTCCCATTTAGTAATCAGAAGTTATTTACATAACAGGCATGGTTTTTGTTATTTTGTCAGTTGTGTTTTCTATGCTGTCTCGCTGTACATTCATGACTGATTTGTATTCATTCTGCTTCTGCATAACATCCTTTTTTCTGCATCTTGGGTGGAATGATCTACTACCCTGGAAGAGATAGCTACTGCTTTTTTATTGGTTACTATGCCTTATTATGGAACATAGGCACACACCACTTCAAAAAACAAACAAACACAACAAATCCCCCTACAAAATGTTTCTCACTTGAAAAAGGTAGAATTTCTCAGCTTTGTAGTAATTGCAGTGACCTCAGGTACAGCAAGTGAATAACAATGAGAGCCAAAGAAGAGTCTTCGACTAGGTTTAGAGGCAGGGATTTTGATTTTTAAATTTTTGCAAAGGGACAAATATTTCCTGTCATGAGAAGAAGAAGTTACAAATGCCTGTGTGGAATTAAAAGGGATTTGGAAATTAAATGCAACCCTGTGCCCCAAATATGAAATTGCGTGTGGCTTGCCTGGGCATTTCAGGAAAATCCACTGATCCACTGTCCTAATATAATCCAAATAATTAGATTTTGGATTAAGGTAGGCTATAGTCATCAAAACCAGAACAGGTAGAGATAATTTTTGTCCAGTCTGAACCCTGTCTTATTATGCGTAGGGCTTTTTTCCTATTTCTAAACCTCTATATCTTTCACTTCAATGATTAATCTACAGGCAGAGAGCAAAAGTTATTAAGGCTAGAAACAGACAAAAAGATAAATGCTGACCTTTCTAATTGGCTCTTGAAACCTGAAATATTTACCGCTCAAAGGATTTATAATGTTTGTGGAATGATTTGTCATCCAAACTGAGTATTTCTTGCTTCTTCATGAATCCATGCTAACCTCAGATGAGTAAGTATCTGTTGGTGCCTCCACATAGTGGATTTTTTTGGCATCATAGGAGAAAGAAATCCAACTTCCAACTGATGCACAATAAACTTCAGTAGCCAAGTGTACTTTGCTGTTGGTTCCCTCACTTGCTTTGCTAAGTGTGGCTGTGGCTGGAAATGAATGGTTCACTTCTTTATCTGAAGTCTTTGGCACCAGGAGTCAAGACTTAATCATTTCCTATATTGATGGGTAGCAGAGCATAATGGATCTCTCAAAGCTGACAGGGTGATATTTTGTTGTTTGCACATGTTCTCTGGAGTTACTGGAGAGGGCTATAAAACCTGTGATTCTCTGCTCCACTGTGGATTTGGGATTTTCAGGTCTGCCCCTGGGGTGGGTGGAGGTTGTTCTCTGCTGGTACTGAAGCTGAGATATCCGACAGTATACTAGAGAGGGAGCCTGAGTATCACCACTGAGAGCATGCTTGTTTTAACTGTGCTCTGCAAAGTAGCTAGGATTAACCATATGCATTGTAATGTATTACAGCACATTTTATTAACAGAGAATAGTAACTTCAGCATTTCACTGACAAATCTATAGTCTCTCCTCACAATAAGGACTCAGGAAATGTGATGAAATGGCTTGCCTTTGTTGGAGTGTTGGGCTGTGAAAAGAATGCTAGAAAGTACTATACTTTCACAAAGAGGAGAAAAATAGACAAGCATTAAAAAAACCAAAAAAGACCTTTCCTGTGGATTTGTTGCTGTGATAAATGCAGTGCATTCCAGGGACTTAGGAAAGTGAGTCTTTAAAACTGGCCTAACACACAAAAGTGCAAATGCACCGATCTAATCCTTTAAAAGTAAAATCACTTTGACTTTAAAAGGAGTGGTAAGCTTCGTACTGGGTCCCTGATGGATAAACGATCATTGATGTTTCAAAGTATCCCATGTAAACTCATTCCTAAGTATTATGTAATAGCCGAGGATTTTAGGAGAATTATGATGTAAAAGCTTGATGCCTATTTAATAAACTGGTCATTAATTAGAGTTAAACAATTTACTTCAGGGGTGAAATGAAGAGTAGGTTTGCAGCTCTTTTCATTTTAATTGCAGCATCTGTTGCAAGCCTGGATTTCCCTTCCCTGCTACATTGATGCTGTATGTATATTTTTGGCAGTGCTTTGGCATGGCTTGGCTGCATTTTGGAGGAGTGATATCTGCCCATGCCATGAGGTACTGAGGTTTTCTCAGGAGAAAAAACAGGAGCAAATTCTTAAGCCACTCTAGCTGTTTTGGTCTGGTTTCCTAGCTATGCTTTCCCTTTTTTTCCCTATCTCTTCCACCACTTCCAATTAAATCATGTAGAGGAAGGCACCAGTTATTGTACCAGCCTTATAAAAACATATGTTTCTAGGTAAATTATGATTAAATTTGCTCAGAACTTCTGCTGTGGCTCACGAAGGATTCCATCAGTACCTAGCAAGTTCTCCAAAAGCTCCAAATAAGGTGCCAGCTACTTAAAGTTTGGGACCAGTTGTCAGCTGTGTATTTGAGTCTGCCATGTACTGTGAATTCAGCTTTGAACTTGTTGCTCTGAAATGAGAAGTAGGCTCACACTCAAAATATTTGAACTTCAGAATTGCCTCAATTTCTGCAGCAACCACTGTCTAAATCAGAAGAAGAATGAGCATTTTATAGTTACACTTCCCAAGGCATGAATGTCCTGACCTAGAAGGACAATAGGCACAAGTGCTGTCAGAGAAGGAAGAGTCAGTACCTTACCTGCTGTAAGGTCCTCAATGACCCAAAGCAGTACATGGAAGTTAAATTAAAAAGGAAACAATTATCTTGTTGAACTAAAATCAGAAGATATTACAACTTCATTTCTTCCTGAAAAGTCTTTTCTTTCTCCCCAGAATAATTAACCCCAAACTTTGCAATGAAGACCTGAGTTTCTTGTTATTCAGAGATAAGTATAAAATTTTAATTTCCTGAGAGAGTAAACTATTTCAAGATAGTGATACTCCAGATTTGATTGTAATTCCTGAAGTTTTTTTCTCCTGTGGCCATTGGTGGAACAAAAACAAATATGTTGCTCTTACTTGAGCCAGTGGTATGAGTTAGTGTACACAGCAAATGTTGCTGGATGTTAGTAAGAACAGTTTGGGGGAAATTTTGACCAGTTCTTTTTAGGTGGAAAACATTTTATTTCCTCCCCCACCAACCCTTTGACAATGTTTGTTTGTTTAGTTTTTTGGGAAGTCCTGATTTCACACAAAGGCATTCATTAAGGAAAACCACATGCACAAGTTTTGCACTGTGTCTCTTGGATACAGAGAACAGTGTTCAGGTGTTGCCTTGTCTCAATAAAAGTTTTAATTGCTTTCTTATATAAAGGACCTTCAGGAAGTGATGTATCAGCTGATGGAACAGAATGAAAGCTTCACTTACACAGTGGGTGAATACTGGTACTGAAGCCACTTCTTTGTTACCCATGGGCTGAGTCCTTGTACCAACCTGTGTGTGTGATACGCATGGTGCACAGATCACCTGTGGGCTAATCCATGGGTGCTGCAAGCACCAGCAGTGATGCTCCTCTGTGTCACATGACAAAGTAACACTTCAGCCCCTGGAAGCCTGTGGAGTTACAGGAGCTTTCACCAAGGATTTAAGACTGTGTGTGTTCTCAGTGAAAGCAGTTTTAAGAAAACTTTCCCATAAGGACCAAGAGTTTGTCGTAGTAGCGCTGACACATGCCCTTCATGTAGCTGTAGTTTGAATAGGCAAAAACGAGCTTGTTTCATAATACTGGCATTAACTGGGGGCTTTGAGCTTAACTAGGGCATGTCTGTTGTAGTATGAATTGCAGGAGGAGAAAAGTTCCCAATATTTAATCATATTTGTACAACTTTTTATACAATAATTATGTGTTTTACTCCGAACATCATGTTATATTGGGAAGTAAATGGATAGGCTGAGTCTGAATTTTAAGTGTGAGCAGTGTTTAAAAAGCAATTAACACAGAGAGGTGTACTGAGTGATAAATGGGGGAGGAGGCAAACAACCGAGAATGAAATGATCTTGCTGTAACAGTTTTATGTTCAAGAGATGCAATAGGCAAGTGACTCATGCAGTGCCTGAATTTCTGCTGGGCTTTTGCACAAGACAAATCTTGGGGCAGCACAGTGTATGCAGGGATTCAACTGGCAGCTTTGATTTTTCCTAGTGGCTTTCCTTTGCCCACAGTAAGGATGAGTGTTTAATTGCACAAACATCATTTACTGAATATAACATAATCAATGATAAAAAATTTAGGTTTTACTTTGAGTTGGGAAGACATTAGAAAGTGAGATTCTTATGGGTCTAACTTTTTCTCCCCAGTGACTCATGGACCTGTATGCAGCACTCTGACAGTTGTGCAGTTTACAGCTGAAAATAAACAGGGTGAAACTCAGATGAAGTTGCAGTCAGGTTATCTAAGTGACCTTTTGACTACTAATCAACTTAAATACTTTCTTTGTATGCAATTCTGTCACTGGTGCAGGTGTGTCTGACTGCCAGTCAAGTTACAGGGGGCAACACTTGTTCAGGAGTAGAACAGCCCCCTGTGGTTTTTATTTAGTTGGATCTTTCAATCAATCATTTCCCTTCCCTCCAGAAATGACAGAGCTTGACGTAATAGAATTTGTGAAATTTAGAGAGATGCAGTCAGTGATGAGTCAGTACTTCAGTTAATTCAGTAAATCCTTTCTGTATTTTAAAATGTTTATTTTGTCTGTAACAAAACTCTTCCAAAATGTTGGGCTGGTTTTAATCCATTACGGTGTTCAGGAAAGAGAATGATTTACTGAAGATAGGGAGAGTAAATTATGATTCAGTTTGCCAAAAGAAAGGAAACTAAGTTTCTGTACTGTATTGAAAACGAAGTTCTTTAAAGACCTTCCAGATTTTAAGGCTTCTAGCTCTTGCAAGTGCTGTAGAAATTATTTAATATGCGAAGCACCAGTGTTTTGAAATATGAGTCACTTCTAAAAGCATTGCTGCAATTATTATATTTAAAAGTACTTATTTGGAAATAATTCAGAGATTTTTTATTTTGCTGTATGGGATGTGCTATATTTTATTCTACAAGAAATGCAGAACTGTAGCTGTACCTTCTGAGCAGTAAGCTTGGGCAGATTTTGTCTTAGTGTTTATTAATGTGATTTTACAGGTAAAGTCTCCTTGAAGATATACTATGCACCACCAAAAAAGCATTTTGCTGGCACAGCTGCATTTGCTAAGTAGAATAACTTACTTCACAAGCATCATCAAATGCAAACTGTCATGTGGTGACTCTCCCCGTGTTACATTGTCCCTCACTGAGTCTTGGTAGTTCCTGAGAACTGGCTGTGATCTGGTTCCTCGGGAGTATGGGTCCGTATCTGCCGGGACCATGCCCAGCCCTGCTGCATTCTGCTCATCCCTGGCTTCATCCAAAGGTGACAGAGATGTGTCCCTGGCTGGCGGTGCAGCAGAATCTTCTTGCACCTGGGAGCCCATCAGCAATATGCCAGCTATAACTGGGGAAGTTGGAATTGGCAAGCATATTAATGTATTATTTATCTTTATTAAAACTGGAAAATATTTTAGTGTTGTTACTGCTGAGCAGCTTCTTGGCTGTGTGAGTAAGACTGCCTTTTGGTGAAGAGCTGCTGCTATTTAAAGCATTTCAGAGCACAATGATAAGTACAAGCAATAAGCAGAACTCCATAGCTATAGATTAGATCATACCTGTGGCAGAAAGTTCCTATTGGGAAGGACTATGTCTTCTGACACAGTGCTGCACACCTTGCCTTTGTTTGTGTGGTTTGTTGGCTCTTTGCTGGCTTGCAACAAAAGCTACTTCAGACCATTGCTGCTGTTTCTGCAAATGGAGCACAAGTTTGGATCCAAAAGCCTTTCTGAACTTGAGGTTCCAGCAGTCACCAAGGAGGGCAGAAAATCAGTGCTGCTTGTGGCAATGTACCAAGGAACAGAGGGAATAAATTGGACTCAAAGTGTCAGAAAATGAGGTTACAAGGATTGCCTATGCCATTAGTTATGGTGGAGTTTATCTAGGAACAAAAATGTCATATATGTTTGTAATCCATTGCTTATATTGTTGAGAAGTACATTGTAAGTTAGCATTTCTTTGCCATAATTAGTTTAGAATGCAGGTGTAAAGGAATAGGGCTTGGATCATTTTTTTCAAGTCTTCGTTTATTAGTATGTTTAAAAATGTTTTATATTGCCAGTGTGAAGTGCAGATCAAGTTAACACTGCAGCAGCTACCCTGTATGGGTATATGATGAACGTAATTTTGTAAATATCAGTCAGGGATCTTCGAGTGTTTTGTGGAATATAACATAAAAGACACATTCCTTGCCAAAACTTCCTTTGTGCTGGGCTTCTCTCTAATGTAATTTCCATCAGTAGAAGAATAAAGAGAGCATAGTTTTGGGCCCATTTTGCTTGGCAATGCACAAAGGAAAAGAAGGTTGGGGCAGGGGGGCTGAGAGTATTATTTCTCAGCTAGTTCACACAAAGAAATACTGTAGTGCTTTCAGAAATCTCTTGGTACAAATGCCTGCTGTCACAGGCAATCAATGTTATGCTGGTTTGACACAGCTGTATGGAATACTGTGGTATGTTGTAAGATTGTTGCCCTGGACTTAGTACAGGAGGTCTGGAACTGAGCAAGAGATGTAAGTCGGATTTTTCATATTCAGATGGTTGCTCCTTGTAGAGTGAGAATGGTTTCAGTGAGCAGATCTTTGGAAACAATGTTGTCTAACACAGTGCACTTCAAGGACACTCTCACCTAGCTCAGAGCTGCTTGGAGATAGGCTGGCTTGGAAGGACTGAAGGTGTCTGTCTGTCTCTCTTTGGGTCTGTGCAGTCATGGTGTGCTGTTGTACAGGAGCGGGTAAGAGACACTTGCAGAGCATTAATGTTGGCTTGGCCTTCTGATTTTGTCAGTGTGTCTCATCACAGTCCTGTTAGTTTAAAATTGGGTTGTTTGGTCCTTCCCTAGTTTCATTTTAGACACTGCAGCTTGGTTGAATGCTCCATCTTAAAAGGGATGCAAACACTGTAGGAGAGCTGGACATTTTGAGAGTTTGTTATTTCAAGCCTTTATGTCAATAACAGTAGATGTCTGTCCTACCAGTGCATCATCCCAACGTGATAAGTTTGACTGTAGAACATGAAGTGCGTGGCTTAGAAGTGTTTTCTGCCAGTTCTCTTAGCAGCAGCCAAGGTTTTACTGTGAAGAGCTGAACCCTCACTTTGGAGGGGTGGAGAGAGACGAAACCAGAGAGCCACAAGCTCTACCTAAAGCAGACAGTGCTGCTGCCAGAGAGAGAACAGCCGTGACCACGAGCAATTATCCTGGTTCAGCAGCTGCCTAAAGAGGTTGGGAGGAGAGACTATGCTGTGTGCCTGGCATGCACTAAAGTTGTTCTGCTGTTGTAGTCCCACATGGGGGAAAAGCAGAAGGTAAAGAGCTGAAGTTCCCCATGGCTGTTAGCATAAACACATGCACACGGACATGCTTCATGCTCAGTAACTTATATCCCTGTTGCCCTCTTTCAAATGGTCTGTGTAATACTGAAAATGAGATAACAGTAAATAAAATGCTCAGCCTATTTTGCAACTGTCAATAAACAAATGTCTCTATTTTATTTTATGTGCACATGATTGGTTATCAGATGTTTCCTGCAATCCTGCTGCTTGATTCTTCCTACACCTCTCCTTTTGGAATGAGCACATGTGAATTTTGTCTCCTAATTACAAATTGCATTGCTTAAGCTAGTTTAGTCATTGTAAGAGTGGCCATTACTTCATTAATGTGTGAAAAGAAAGAAAGATTGAACTCACTGTGCTTCTTCTGGTCACAAGTATTTTGAGGGCAGGTGACTTTATTCCCACACATAAAATTTGAATATACTGTCTTCTTTATGCTCAAAACAGGAAACTTCTTCCTTAGTTGACTTACTGTGAGAACAACCTCTAGATCTGTCTCTTTGACATAAAAGAGAAACTGAAAATTTTATCCAACTTATTTATGTTATATTGAATTCCATCAGATTTTATTGGCATTCTTTCATTTTACAGTTTTCAGGAAAGTGGTTCATTTAAAATTTTATTTTAAGATATGTTTTCTTGATGTCGGTTCAGTATTGCAGCCTGTTACATTTGAAGTATGCCTCTGGTACCTGGCCCAATACATCATTCTGCCTGCTGAGAGGGGAGAGGATGTTTGGAGATTCAAGAGGAGGTACAGGCCCATCTGTACATTTTCATATTTGTTTGGGCTTTCGTTGGTATCAGCCATTCAATTTCCAGTGCCAGTTTTGGTTTTTTGAAGTTGAGGAAACACATCAATATGTGTGATTCTAACATATTCTGAAATGGAATTGGTGTATTTGTTCGCTAGTATATTCTAGGACGTTTGCACAGGCGCTGCATGATGAAGACAACTGATTTTGCCTCTGGGTATCCCATTTTATTTACAGCAAGAAGAGGAATTGTGATGTGCGAATGAAGGGCACTCTATTTGTGTGAACTGTTTCCTTTTTTAGTCTTTCAGTCTGGTGTTTCCCTGCTATTTTGTTTCTCTCAGGCATTTATATATGGTCAGTTTAACAGTTTCTTTCAATAGTGTCTGAGGTTTTGCACATTCTTTTTTGTGCTTGCTCTTGTATTTCCCATTTAAAGAAGCTTCTCTCTGTTTATAGATAGTTTTGCAGCTTTGCTCAAACTATGAGGTCACAAATCCTGTACATTCAGGTGAACTGTAACTTTGTGTTTAACCTGAGTCCAGGTTTAACTTTGTTTGCTTTTAAGCATGGTTCGTGCTTTACTTTGATTGTAAAGTCTTGCTGGCTGTTTCTCTACAAGTACATCATGTTCTTTTGTATTTGCTGTTGGTGTGGATGTAGACTACAACTAACACAGTAAGAAGAAAGGTTTTTATCAATATTTATATAAGGTGTGTGGTTTATTTTTCCGTACCAGATGTGTTGTTAAATAATAACCACTATAGCTCAGGGCTGCTTCTAGGTAAGTTCATAAAAGAATACACATCACTTGAAGGACCAGGTGGGGTATTTTTCCCTAACTATTGCATGGAGAGTATTGTTCAGTATATAATGTGTGGTGACATGTATATAATTAGTTCTGGGAATGCGAGAGTGAGTTATGGTTTGTAGTAATCTGTGTCTTAAAAGAGGTTTTTGTTATTTCCTGAAACAGGTGTAGAATGCTTTTAACAAATTGAAGTCGTTCTGGAAGTGCATTTTCCGTCCCCTTGGGTAGAACAAGCCTGCACCTGGGAGGGCAGAAGGGGGCAGGTACAAGTTACCTTAGCATGGCACAAGAAACGTTGATTGCTTCTGCATATTATCTGTAGCTTTGGTTTTGTTCTGCCTCATATTCTGCCTTGATGTGGGAGGCTTTGGGACTGCCTGCCTGCTTGGTGGCTACCTCCTCCAAATATGCTGGGTCTGGCTTTGTCACCAGCTGGAAGTTCTGTGAGGAAGAGGGATGTGCAATTCCAAGTCGGTGGACAACTGCTTAAAAGGAGAAGTAAATGCTAAAAAAACCAGGGCTGCCTCCTGTCTGGCTGAGTGAAATGAGGCCAGATGGGTATTTCAGTCAAGCAGAACACGTCCCTCAGAGTGATTTAAAGCACAGTCTGAAGCTGAATGTGCAGGGTGGAGAAGAGGTTTGTGATGAGCAGATTATTTCATCCAGCATCTGGCAGAGTCAGGGTGTCTCACTCTCTTCTGTGTTGTTTTGTTTTGTCTTTAAGGAAGGTGACTTTAAAGTATGGCCTGTGCTTCCTGTCCTGCCGGGGTGAGGGCTGCAGTCCTCTGTGGTGGTGGACTGCTGCCAGTTGCCATGGTAATAAAAGACCTCCCCATCGATGCAGCGCTCCGCTCCATCGCTCCATCGCTGTGTCTTCCCTGGGAATTGGCTACAGGGCAGAGACCTCTTTCCCTGCTGGGGACCTGAGCTGCCTTTGAGTCTCTCATGGGTGATTGAAATGTAGTGACCCTACCTGACAGGATTGGGGATTATGGGATGAGGGTGTTTATTTTTAGCCTGAAAGGGTATCATGGCATATTGAAATACATCTCTGCTCTCATGTGGAAAAACATATATTCCTGGAGTAGTGTGTTTCTTCTGCTTAGCAGGGATGCTTTCCCGTCACCCGTTCCCATGTCAGAACACAAGCACCACACTGGACTTTCTTAGCTGAATCACTCAAATCCTGTATTTATCATTGTTCTCTTGCTTTATAAGCTACATTTCAGTACTCCATAAGCAAGTATAAAGACAGTTCTTACATAAGCCACTTTAATTGAGGTTATTGACTTCAGTATTCCTTTTTGAACTCATTTGCTGCTCTTCAACTTCAGTGACTTTAGCAGCATTTCTGATGCACAGGATGGTAAAGGAGGTTCACATCTGAAATGCCCAAGTTACTACTGCAGTGAGGGGCTGCAGCTGGGAGCTCCCCCTTGCATGTTGCTGTTTTTGTGATCTGGCCTTTCCATCAGAGGATAATCTTGGTACGCACATGATCCAAACATCCATTGGTTAGAAGGGAAAGTGATAGCTCCTTCTGTCTACAGACAAAATATATCCTGAGTTTCAAAGCTGTTACTTTCTCTCACTCTCTCCGTGCACATAGGAATGTTATACCATGAAGTTTGTAGACCATGGCCCGTATTTTTATAACTTTTTTGCCTCATTTCATCTGTTCTGGGGGTTGTCACAATATATAAAGAAAACAATGAAGGGAATCTTCAATAGGATTTGTTTGAAAAGCCTTTATAATAGTTTATTTTAAATCTTCTAAACCTCTGTGTGGATAAAATGTAATTAAAACAAGAGATGCATAGTAAATCACACTAATTCAGAAAATAATTAGGTATATATCATCAAAGTTTTTATTTCTGAAAGTTCTAATTTTGTAGAAGTATGGGAAAGCAATGGAGCTAGAAGCCTGGTTGCATTGTAAGTAGTGCAGAAGTATTTTAGTAACTCTAGTACTAATGAGCAGAACTTACTTGTTTCTTTTAGTTTTTTCAAAATGGCATTAGTATTCCAAACAGCAAAATCCCTGGCTGGAGAATTGTAGAAATGATGATTGCTCATTAGCAAATAGAATACAGATGTTCTGTTCAGTTTGCCTGAGTGCTTCACATAAACACCTTGGGGAGTGACTGGCACAGAGTACAAAACTTGATAGCTTAACAGTGTGCTAAACACTTTGGGGCTGGAAATAAAAAGTAGAAACATACCATGTAATTTTGTAAAATTTCATGTAATTTTTAATCATTTGTAGTGCTTGTGTAACGCAACAACCTTCATGTGGGAAGTGCGGGGGGAGAGGTGTTTCTACAGGACTGTAATGAACACCAGAAACCAGAGTTGGGTCAACTCTTTGAAGGTCTGTTCATCTCTTTTTGGTTGTCTTTCTGCCTTCAGCTTACAGAGGAGCAAAATGCCAATCCTCTCTTGATGTCTGTGAATCTTGTATCAGTTGCCTGAGCTGCCCAAAATTTCTTGGGCCTCTGAGACAGCATCTTTTTGGTTCTTTTCTTATACGTCTTCATGTCTCTGCTCCATTTCTTCTGTTCTTCCATCCTCAACCCCACAAAAATAATCCCAACAATTTTTTTTCCATTTTATTTAATTTTTAATTGTATATGTGCAGCAACTGTTTTTGAGGCTATATTAAATAAAGACTGTATTCATAAGGCACCGTTAGGAGCTCACTGCGAGTTGTGTGTTAGTGGCTGTGGGATTTTGCATCCCATTGTGATGTTACTAAATTCAGTTTTCTGCCAATGCCAGTGGTGCTTAGGGAACAGCTGAAAGGGGAGATGCCCCATCTCTGCTAAAGGAGCCAAGTGAGTTAAGCTTCTCTGTATCCCTTGCTCTTGGATTCTGCTCCTTGCAGGGCTTTTTAAGAGAGAGTTCCCTTTAAGTGAAGTTGCGGGAATCATTTGTGTTTTAAAACCTGTTTTAGGAATTATGACTCTTATTCATTCAATTGGGCAGACTTCTAAAGAAAAGGAATTCCTAGCTGTGATGTTACTTTGGCCTCTTGCCTTGATGTGTGTTTGTGTTGCGCTTATTTAGTTGCCAGAGCCAGCTTGGAAAGAAGCTGAAGGAATTTTCAAAGTTTCAAAATGCATTTATTTTCTTAAAGAATAATATTCCAGTGGGTTCTTTTGGGTTGTTTTGATGGGTTGGTTGGTTCGGGGTTGGGGTTGTTTTGCTGGGTTTTTGGGGGAATTTTTTGTGTTAGTTCTGTTTGGATTTTTTTACATTGGGTAAGGAGTCTTCAAATTGCTGCCACAAAGGCATGGAGCAGCAAAATCAGCTTGAAAGCACTACCAGTTTCAGGCTGCAGCTGAACTATCATAAGCCAGATTGCCTGCTGCAGCTATGCTGCAAAATTATTATGCTTTAGTACATTCTTGGCAAGCAGTTATTAAAAAATTATTTTGTGGGGGCTTATTAGACCATTTACAGTATTTTTTCCACCTTAGTGGAAAAGTCCTCAAACTGTTAAACCATGTCAGCACTGGAAACTGATCATATGATACAAATGGAAAGATAGCATTGGATACGCAGAGAGCTGGTTACAGCCTCAGGGTTTGTTCTTGTGAGCTTTCATCTTTTTTAAGGAAACACTCAAAACTAAATGGAACTTACTTACATTAGGTTGTCCTGCTGAGTTGAAAACAATCTGTCTGAATGTAAAAAACCATGCTAGGTATCAAATCACTTCTAGAGGCAGAATCGAATTAAAATGAATTGAAACAAGTTGGATCAGCGTGAAGTGACGCTGTCTGTAAAGAGTACTTTGCATTTCTCTATCTTTTCACAGGCATAATTGAGAGAAGGCTATCAGACAACTTCACTTACAAGGCTGCTGTTTGCTTCCTCCTCTTGCCCTAAAGCAAACAAAACAATTTGGAATTTATTGAACGAACCCAAATCACTTATGTGCTCTTTCATTGTATTAGCAGCAAGACAAATAGATGTAAAAATATTAACCAAATAAAAAGGCAAAAACCTTGGCCCACTGGTAAGCATTTGGAAACTCAGTTAAAACGTTCATCAGTAATTTGGGCTGTAGGATAAAATCTGTAGGAAGAAGCAAGCTGAAGGTAAAATGCCTCAGCTGTGAGATATGTAAGAATACTTGTGATAAAAATTTCAATTCTAGTACTATTTCTTCCTTTCTGTTTCATTGCACCTTCAGTAAGTACTGAAAATCCCATTAACAAATAGCAAGGGTGTGAAGGAAAGCATGTTAAAGAAGAATATTAATGATTGTGTTAGCTTGATGACTGAGGCACTGTCCTGTGCTGCAGAGAAGGTATATCCAAGGCAGGTATTACTGGGGACATGAGGTTTCATATTCAATCACATTTTAAAAGTCGGAGAAATTGTAGACTTCAGGATGACTATAGCCATTACTGTCAGCCAAGATACATGTAGTCTTTGCCTCAAAAAGCTTGCGGTCTTTACTAAGGAGGCAGTCTTTACCTCAGAAAGCTTGCGGAGTGAGTACACTAGCCAGGCAGCCCAGGCAAAGGAGAAGAATTAAACTTCATCCATTTGGAAGAGAGAATGAAACACATTACCTGAAACCACAGTGTCTGCTTGGAAATAGGGTGTGAATTTGAGGCTGTGCTACTCCCAAGGTTTTTCTGGCACAGGTTTATGTCTAGTCCTGTTGGTCTTTGATAGACCTAGATACTGGTGAAAAATAATTGTTCCCATATATCCTACTATGGGGCTCATCCTTGAATAGTGATCCAGAGTTTAACAGAAAGGGTCCAGATGGATTGAGCCTTCCCATCGCTTCCCTGCACTGCAGGTCTGATGTACTTTACTTTGAAATTGATAAATGGAGTGATAGAGAATTGTTGCTGTGATATGAATTATTCCCCCTGTTATTAAATAATGAACATGACCACAGCGACCTACTCACTCTCTAAACTGGATTCCTTCTTTGCTTTAATCTTGCTAATGGCTTCATATTTGAACAACAAAATGTCGTGGGTAAGCTGTGGACCTCTGAAGACAGGGACAGCAGAAGGAAGCTGGTAGATTGATACTGTATCATGTGTATCATAAAGTAAGGTAGTAAAAAGCCTCAGGAAATTATATTTCTTAAGTAATGCAATCAGAATTGCACTTAGACAGAGAAGATTGCTTTGTATTTACTAGCTGTGTTTACTGCATTTTCTAATGTGCCTAAGGAAACTTCAGGAAGTGGAAAATGGAGTTCTAGACCCAAATCTGTACAGTTACTTTTGGGAATAACAGTATAATGAGTGAGCTTGATTTGCTACACTGCAGATGCCAGGATTATATGATGTGGAAGGAATTTTTTACTTTTAAACCTTTTCAGTGTGGTGGCATGCAGGGGAGGAGAGGAAGGAGGGGCTGACATAAGTGCCCTTACATTTTTTAACTTCTTCAGTGTTCTGAATCCAGAGGTAGCGGTTGATTCATGTAAGCACAGTCTATCTGCATAGGTGGACTCTCAAAACAATAACTAAATATAGTGTATGTTTCTGGATTAGAGCTAAATGGGAACAGAAAATATTGCTATTTATTCTGTGGTTTAAAGTCACACTGCTATAAACAGAAAATGCAACAAGCAGAGAGAACTGAGTTTGCATGAAAATGGATGAAAAGTACAGTGTGTCTTTTTTGGTATTTATGCATTATTTAAAACCAGTTTAGCAGTCTATAAAGCTTTTGATTATAGTCAGCTTGTAAGTGTGTTCTGCTACATTGTGCAGCATCTCAAAATAAAATGGACCAGCACTTGTTTACGAAAGCTAAAGACTTTCCAAGACAAAGGTCATGGGAGGAGCAGATGGTATTTAGGAATTGTGTTGTGGTCTTGCAATCCACTCAGTGCCATATTGGGCTGATTCATAGAGTTCCATTTGTGGAGGCATCCTAATGAGCAGCTTCACCAAGAGAAGAAATATTTGGATGAACTTTTTTGTCTTTTGT
Organism: Parus major; assembly: GCF_001522545.3. Classification (NCBI taxonomy): domain Eukaryota; kingdom Metazoa; phylum Chordata; class Aves; order Passeriformes; family Paridae; genus Parus; species Parus major. The sequence goes on along the minus strand of NC_031774.1, from coordinate 44,849,616 downwards.
GGTCTCTTCAGTAAATGCTATTGACTGCTGCTATATTTAAAGAAAGTGACAAGAGTGTATCATAGTCTTTACTGAAATGAATCCGTGTCCTTTGCAAGCAATCATTCTTCTGTTCAGGAGAGCTTTTCCATGTTAGCTGTGATAAGGTGAGGAAGCCATGCAGGTAAGGTTCCAGCCTCAGGTGTTTGGGGTGGGATCACAGAGGATTGTCAGTGGCCTGTGGAGCCCACATGTGCTCCTGAAGGGCAATGTCCTACCTTGGTACTTCTTCACTCTGGGATCTGCTTCATTGTGCAACTAAACCTCCTGCAAAAGGAGAAGGTTCCCACTGCAGGCAGCGTGCTGCCCCCCACCACCTCCCCTTCCCGCAGTGTTGGGGGGCTTGACAGTTTCAGTTGGACAGGAGGGGAATGTGTTCTTCGATAATTTAAAGTGGGTGAAAATACTTTCTTGCCAAAGGGGGAGAAAGGGGAGGAGGGTGGTGGGCTGCAGAAAAGGGTGGGACAGTGTGAAACCTCAGGTGACAAGATCTTTGTGGTGTTTCCCTTTTAGATGCTAATAAGCATCAGGATGACTTAATATGCAAAACCTGTTGAACCTGTTGGCAAGAACAGAGCCCCAGATCTTCATTGCAGAGGGTTTGTTTGTTGCTACCAACTGCATTTCAATTGCCTAGTGATAGTGTTTGTTTTGTTGGAATTTGATTTCTGGTGCAATATTCCAGCTGTCTTGACAGCAACCCTGCAGAGGTAGAGTTGCTGTGGGCCAAGGCATGGTGGGGCTGCGGGCACCCCACAAGCCCAGCCCTGCTGCAGGAGGGTAAAAGCAGAGGAGTGTCCTGGCTTCAGAGGGGCTGAGTGTGAGGAACGGGGGGGAAACTGCAGTCTCTTCTACTCTCACTGAGTGTGAGGAACGGGGGGGAAACTGCAGTCTCTTCTACTCTCACTGGCAGGCACGGTTGGCGTTAAACCCATTGCTTTTATAGGAACAGGCTGACCTACTTATTAAGGCATTGTATTTCAGTGTTGAGCTATGGCTGTCTGCCCCAGAAGGGTTGTGTTTCCAACCCTGTTGAAACCCTGTTTCCAGCCCCCAGCCATGTCCCAGCCTTCTGGGAAGTCTTGGACAGGGCATGTTGATGTGTGTGTCCGGTGTGCGGAGCTCTGGTACCACAGCAATGGGCACCACATCTTATCCCTGTGAAAAAAGGGGAAAAGCCTGCTGAAAGAACTGATATGTGCCCAAGATGAAGAGGAAAATAGCAAGAAAATTGGAGAGGATGATATTTAAATGCTATGAAAAGTTTTGACCAGAAACGTGTTTTTGATTGCGTTCTGTGGGGTAGAATGGCAAGCCACTTGTGGCAATAGCTGTGGGTATGCTTGGGGTATCTTAACACTGTTTTGCCAGCTTGTGAAATTCAGATGTGATTGTAATTGTCTGTCCTTCCCTAGCCACATTCGTAAAGCTCAAGGAAGGGTTGGTTCACAAGATGATGCAAACGAGCAGGCTGGGAAACCACCAAACGTCTCTGTGTGGTAAGGGGGGAGCTCCCTCTGCATTTGGTCAACTGGTGGCTGTGTGTTGGTGTCAGTTTTTGTGTGTCTCATGTCAGGGAGACGATGGTATCAGCCATCATGGGAAGCAGTCCTGCAGCTCTTTCCCACCAGGGCTTTGGACTTTTATAGCAAATCCAGGTTTCTGTGGTGGTGGATAAATTGAGATGGAACTAAGGTATGTCCTTTTCGTGACAGACCATTGCTTCTTCCTCTGCTCTGGGGGCTCTTCATTTTTCCAGAGCTACTGGATGTCATGTTGCTACATCAGCAAAAAGTATTTGCTCCATCCACTGTAACAGTGAACTTAGACTCTCTGTTGCTCTGAATGGAATATATGCACTTATATGGCTTTAAAATAAAAAACAGATTGGCTGCTCTGACAGGACGTCCCCAGCTGATTTAAAAGAAAATTTTCTGCTGTTTCTGTAGAAGCTCTTACAAATATATCTGTTAAATTTCCATCCTGGAAAATTGAAATACTTGTCTGGATAGTCAAATTGAGATTTCCTCCAGTTTTGCCCCTGAAAAGCTGCAATGTCCTTCAGTATTTGCCGTGAACCATGGAAGGAGGAGTTCATGTAGACATGCTTAGCCAGAGTGTTGTCACAGATTCTGCAAAATTCTTTCCTGCCTTTTGTGCTTTTTCTCTAGTACCTTGTAGTTACATGCATTTCTTCTTCTTTGATGTATACATATACCCTTGTCAAACTACTTAATCTAAAAGTTTTGGAAAAAAAAAGATAATTTCTATGTTTAAATTCTTGAGAGGCAGTCTGCTATCATAATGATAGAGCTGTAGGACTATTTCACAGAGATACAAAATGACAGACATCATAGTTAATACTCATCAGCATCCTTTCTAGCAATCTCAAACAGTCCCATCAGTAAAAAGCCTAAGCAAGCTGTGCTGCATTATCATGATTGAGGGACAGATCATATTTGATGTTGCTGGCTGACATGAGTGGAAAATAACATTTTCCCACTTCTAAAAACTAACTTTATAAATAAGCTCTTTGTTATATTGTAAATACATCCTCACATTTCTGTTAAAATACACAGTAGGGACATGAAAACCAACCTCAAACATGTTCCCAGATATTTTGCCTTGAAACTAAAAAAAAAAGGGAGCAGCTGGCCTTCATGTCTGTAAAGGAAGATGTAGCTCAGTGCACACACGGCACTAAGAGTTCATGGGTTTATGAATTCCAGGTCTTTTCCTACCAGTAACAGGTCTAGCAACATTGATTTTTAATCAGGCATAATTACCACTCTTAGTCTTTGAAACAAGTGACTAATGACTTCTCCCCAGCCATTTTAAGGCTTTACACTATTTTCCATAACTGTATTAGAGCAGTACAATGTAGCACTTGTTTTTTTACTCTAAGGAGTCCTGTAACTATCAGAGCTGTAACTGCTGGAATTTCACTGACAAATTTGCATAAAATAGAAACATCTTCATTGCTATATTCCCAAAAGAATGATATTTGTTGTTTTTATAACAAACACCGTACAATTCTATAGTATATATACCATTAGCATGTTTGTTGTACTGGATGAAATGTACCATATTTATGTATGATTGTCTCTAAATCAGGGCATCAGGTATTTATAAGGGGGAGAGGATCCCTATAATGTTTTCAGTTCTATTCCGGATTATGTGCAAGAAAGCTGTTTGCTGTAAATAATGGCACTAAAATGAAAAAGAAATCAAAGGTTTTTTTCTTAATACATTTGCTTTTCTGGAGGTTTGCAACCCTTGTCCTTTGAGATTTCCCTATACCATGCTGGGGACAGGAAGGAGAGGAGCACGGAGATGTGGAGTAGGAAGGGAAATCTTCAAGAGGCAAGGCTGGGAAGCTTAGCAACTGCTCACGGCCTTCTCATGGCTTTCTGGCCATGCAAGGGAGGAGACACGTGCATTGAGAGGGCCTCTGTATGGAGAGGCAGTGGGGTGGTGGGTCCATGTGGCATGCCCAGGAGAGGGCAGGCACTCATTAATGGTAAGTGCACAGAGATGGGAAAGGGGCAAGACAAATGTGTTCTCTCTGGTTTGTTTTGTTGTAATCGATCTGATTACCCAACATTATTAAGATTAATTTGCCTAGACAGCCCATGTTTTGCTCTCAACAGCCACTCAGATCTGATGCACAGATCATGGTAGTAAATAGGTTTTGCACTGGCAGAGGTAATACAAACTTGTGTGCTGTACGTATATGAAGTAGAGCTCTGTGAAAGGCCAGAGAGGTACCTCTGTGCTGCACTGACAACGATTGCAGAAAACTGCGGCTTAATATCGGTAAATCAGCTCTGTCTAGAGTTTGTTGAAATTTTGGAGTACAAAAGGAAATGTGGGGCTTTTTCTCTATTTGCTTGTAAGCAAACAAAGTTGACAAGATGACTAAATACTTAATAAAAGCAAGCTCCATGTTTCTTCATGGGAGTTTTTGCCTTGCCACCCACTTGGTGGGAGCAAGGACTGTTCCTTCCCACCAGAGACATGGCTGCTTGGTGTCAGGAGCTGCGTTTGGTGGGCTGCAAAGAAATGAGATCTAGCACCATTTAAAAAGTGTTTTCTTCTCTGGCCTCATTGTATGCCCGTGAGAATTGTGCAGAACACGCTTATGATTGTTGTTAATGAATGCACTAGTCCTTTATGAAACTGTCCTGAGCTGTAGCTAAACTGCCCAGTTCTCACTCAGGGCTGAGCCCTGCAGGATGCTGGTACCCTGATCCTCTTCCATGGATGCTAACTTATTCTCTGGCTTATATATACATATAAGTGTTTCCCTGGATTACAGAGACAGCTCTCACTATTTTTCTGGATAAAGCTTTATTTCATTTAATTTTTTTAGTGTCCCACAACTTACTCTAGGTATGGCCTGTACACAGTATCAATTTGGGTCCTTGTTCAGCATAAGAGAAGGGGATGAGAGCTTCTTAGCTTACCCACTCTGTTTTGGTGAGTAAATACACTTCACACCTTTCAGCTGATGAGCTGAAAGAGTCTGCATTATGTTCTGCCCATTGCTTATTTGGTAACGTCACCTGTCTAGGTAGTGGCCATTCAGAATTCAAGGAGTTTGAACACAATCATTCATAGCAAATCAGAGGTTGGCAGAAGTGGAATTCTGTGTGTCTGCTTCATTTTAATTAAAGTAATCGTAATAGAAAATAGTAAAATGTCATTTCAACCGTTTTGGCTAGAAAGGAGCTGCATGGTAGCAATTTTGCAAGTTAGAAGCATCAAAAGGGGCCTGCAAATGCAATTTAGCAGCAAAGTCTTGTCTTGGTGCTTGCTCTTCAGGCTCTCAAATGAATTGCTGTCTTGCCACATTTCAGTTCATAACATTCCATACTTCCTCTGCTTTCAAATGTGTAAGTAAAAATGCCAGTGATGACAATATTGAATTTACATGTTTGCTAGTATATAGCATAGATGGTGTCAAATTAGCAATGTGCTTAGTGGAATATCTGACAGGCGTATGCAACTGAATTCAAGGAAAATGTAAATGAAAAGTTTTGATAAGTTTTTTCAGGTTTGCAGCATATCTTCCACAAAATCTATTCTGTGAAGTAGGGAAGTAAGAAACAAAAAAACCTTGAGGAAGCAGTGTTCAGTCTAAACAAATGGTGTTGTAGTTCTTTTAAATAATTCCTATTCTTATGTGTGCTGTTCAAGCTAAGTTAAAGCCCCAGTGTAAGGCTGACTAATTTCCCTGTAAAGCCTCTTCAGCCTGTGTTCACTATGTTGCTTTCACCAGAAGCTTTCACTAAAATAGGCCGGTGTGGTTTACAGTATTGACTTGTAATTTGAAAGTAATTCTGGTGCTCCATGAATTATCTTGTAGACATCTGCAGTGAGACTGTCAGGATCTTCAACGCCTATTTTTGTTTTCATACTTGATGATAATAATCCTTCAAAACTGGCATTGATATTTCCTCAACTGCCTTACCTTTGGCCTGAATCTCATCCCTCAGCCTGCCTGGGAAGCTCTCTGGCAAAAAAAAGTCAAAAGGCCCTGAATACTAGATTTCCTGCTCTTTTGTCATTTCCTTGATTTGAAAATTAAAGAGGTTTAAAAGGAGTATTGCAGGAAGAATGGAACAAGTTTTTCAGATGATGGCAGTGTGGCTGTCTTCCTCCATTGAGTTCCTTCAGAGAAGCAGAAGAGTGCCTTGTTCCAGCCATGTTAAACATCACTCCCAGTGGAGAGTGCTCAGTCATCACCCACAGAACTGGAGAAGTCCTTAGCATCATCATGTGCTGTCTGGGGCTTGCTCACAGTAACACAAAATGATGATTGTCAAGTGCTCAGGTGGAAAATAGACTTTAGTCTGCTTCCATGTGGGTAAGTTTGTGTCTAGTCCTGTTGGTGTCTAATAGGGATACAGCTGCAAAAAGATTGTCAAGGGAGACAGAACTGCCCCAGCAGGGTTTTCCAACGTATTTAATAATAGGTTTTCAAAACTAGTAATTTGTTTTATTGATTGATTGATTATACTAATGACTGTTGGTCTCAGTCTTAGGGAGAAGCAAAGTAAATGGTACAGAATTTGATTTTTCTTCATTTAAAATATCTCTGCTTTACTTGTACATAACTACAAATCTCTTCTCTCAGGTCTGACTTTACTAACACACCTTCATGTATCCACTGTACTCCTGGAGGAAAACCATCTAGAATTGGAGGATATGCTTGGGCTGTCTGGTATGGCTGTGTGGCATGGAGTTGAGTCGCAGCAGACTGCATGCCTTCCTGTCTGTGTACCCAGTAGATAGTCATGCTTATCCTGGCTTTTTTTAACATACTTCTGGTGACAGCTGTAGCTTCCCTGCCTTCATCCGCACCTTGAAACCCAGGATTGCCCAGCATACACCAAAATGGAAACTGTAGGGCTTGTAGCAAATTTTCCCAGCCTTTCCTAGGTTCATGGAGAACTGCATAGACCTCACTAAGCTGTGGGCTAGTGTCCTTGCTCTCTGGTTCTCCCAGTCCCCCTTTTAGTCCTGCTGGCACCTCTCTGCTCCTTACTGCCTGGATCTGCTCTACTGTCTGGCAGAAAGGGAAAAGGGAAAAGAGGAAAGCAGAAGAGGGAAGGTGAATTTTGAACAGGAATGGAGTAGGCATGGAGTGCCATCAGAAAGGTGACACCAAATGCAAGCCAAGTCTCAAAGAGCTTGTCCACTGACTTTCTTCATAAGTGCCATGGTTCCAGTGCTACTGGAGTAGCTCCTGGCCAACTGTCTTCATTGCACCAGGAGTCTTCTTTACATGCTTAAAGCTGCCGCCAGGGCTCAGGCTGGGAGCGTATGAGAGCTACGGGCTCACATCACCATTCTGCATTGGTATGAGGCTCCAGCTCAGCAACTGTCTCCTCCGAGTGCAGCTTGGTTTTGTTAAGGTTTTGTGGTTTTATTTTTAAAGAGTGCATCTTCCCTGTTTTTCTCCAGATACAGGTTTGATCTAGGTCTTGGTGCAGTGACTTGAAGAAACTGCAGCTTTCCCAGGCTCAGGTATGGAGTTCCTCAGTCCAGTCTGTTTTCCAGAGGTTCCACAGGAAGCATTTTAGTTCATCAGAACTTGCTCTTTCAAAATAATAGATCTTAAACAAAATTAGGCTTGCTGTTATCCTTCCCACTTAATCTAAACCAAATCACTTCATGGTCCCCCGTTCCAAAGTCATCCTCATTATTTAACATAAAGAGCAGAATAGAATCTATTCTTGTTCATTCAGTAACACAGTAACATGGATAAAGAAACTTGTCAGCTGTCACATCCAGGAATAACTGGTCTTACCGTGGTTAATAGCATTTGTTCTCCAATCTGTACTGTGAAGTTAGCCTGCCTTGTTGACGTAATTCCCATTTCTTTAATGATGCAGAGCTGTATTCAGATCTATATCTGGAGTAAGAAGTCAAGAGCAGACCCAGAGTCTCTCTCTTAGAAATCTTCTTTGACCATCTGCCCACAGCATTTCCAAACATTTTCTTTTATATTCTATTTCCAAAGTTTGCTCTTATTGCATAACAGTACCCTACCATATAAAATCTGTATTTTCTTTGAAAAGCACAGACCCTTTGACACCTGTTTCACTAATAATTGCTTTTCCACCCTGTTTGTGAATTTTCCTGTAATAGCACTAGTGCTTTGAGTTCCTTTTCCATTATGGCAGTCTGCCTGTGTTATTAGCATACAGCTATTTTAGCTGCTGGATTTTATGTTCACCTTTTCTGCTCTTATTTTGGTATTAGACTGCATTTGGCTCTTGTGCTATATACAGCGCTTTCATTGGCAGTGTCACATGCCTGACCTTTTCCCTCATCATGAGCAGCAACCTTTTTTTCTTCAAATCCCTGAAATACCCTTATCACTGTTGTTTTCATGTTTATCTGGTATTTTCCCCTTTATTTCTGGATCCTAAACCAGTGAGGAATTTATGTTCACCTCCCCAGGCCTTCCCTTGCTTTGTTCTTGGTGTGAATTGTGCCATGGTCATTCCAATAGTTGGATATTTGGGTGAAGCCCTCCTGAACACTCGTCTTGTGGTGAAAGTACCCAGAAGCCACCTTATCCTGCAGAACAGCAGGAAACTGTAGTGGCTGAGGGAGGCAGGGGAACTGAAGACATTTGCTCAAGGGTCACTCAAGCTAAGGGAAACGTTCCAGGTCTCTTCCAGCTGGCATGTCCTGTGCTTGCGGAACTGAGAGAGGTACTTGGTTCTCAAGGCCTGGTGGACGCAAATGTATTTTGAAATAGCAGTGAGAAGGAAATGAGTGCTTAGAAAAACACTGGTATGGAACAATATAGGGTATGGTTTATTTGGTCTTAAATGGTCAGAGTTTGTAGAGGACTGCCTCCTGGTCATAGTTCTTCAGAGGACTTCATCTGCCAGACATCCTCCCAATTTGGTGGAAGAGAAACCTGTTGTTAGCAGCAGGGACATTATGAAAGCTTGAGCAATGATGACCTCGATGTCCCAGAGATAACACACATCTGCATAACTGGGTTCAAAGAGCATGTGTGTTTATGTGTATGTGTATTCTTCAGTCAAAAAAAAATGTTTGCAGCCTGTAAACAAGGAGTTACAGCCCTCATAATCACATCTTCCACTATAGAAGCTGAGGCTACAGCAATCAGTTAAGAAGATGGTTGAAATTCCAGATCAAAAATTGGGTAAGTACATGATGGAAGAGCAAACTTTCTCTCTTCTGTGCTAGCTCACTGGCCAGTGATTTCTCTAGCTGATGTTCTCTGTTCAGTACTCCAAGCCACACAGGCTGGATGGAGTAAAAAAACTTCACTGTTGCCTTTGTGACTGGTAAATTTTATTTTCACGTCTTTCTGCACTGAAAGTTAAGCTTGCCAGTAATGTGCATCAAAATGAAATAATTTTAAAATAAAGGAGCAAAACCAAAGCAAAAATCTCCACCCTGCTTTTAAGCAGTGTATGTACTATAATACATCAACTTTATGTGTAAGATATATATCTCATCTCTCTTTAGTCAGGTGTCTCTTAAAATGTTTTTATTTTGCACTGGTAAAATGACTATTAGTATTGTGAGTCTGTCTTTTAACAGTTAAATGATCTTAATCGTTTCTCCTGAGATAAAAAGATGCTTTGGTTTCCCCCAGCTTTCTAAATGATGAACCTCTGAGTTAGTGCATGTATAAGACCTACTGTAACTCTTCCTACTATCATTCTTTTCATGAAAGCTAGTATTTTTAACAAGAATACATTGTAACTGTATGTTTGGTTTACAGTTTTTCAGCTGATAAAATGGTGTTGTTAGAGAATGGAAATTGTGTTGCTTCATGACAATACAAATGTAATAAAATAGAGGAGCAGGAAGAAGGTTTCTGGTAGAAATGTTCTGTATTTTTTAAAATTGGACCTCTTATGATACTTGTGCCATAGCTTACTTGGCAGTGCTGGAAATGAACTTTAATAGGAAAAATTATTAGTTCATTTAGACCTGTGCCTTTCTTCTTCTGTGTCTCATACGAGATTTGTTTAAAGGACTGGGCAATGCTCCACTGTGACTTGGCATTGCTAATGAAATTGCTTCCTCCTGGCCTCTATTGTATAGCTTCCAGAATTCTCATGCTTGGTCTTTCATGCACTGTTGTTGAGATGAATATAACTTCTTGTTTCTTCCCATGATCTTGGTTCTGAATCCTACTGGTTTACTGTACGTTTCCACAAGTATTCTATTTATTTTAAGAGAACTTCTCAACCTTATTTAAATATTTCAGAAGTGGACTCAGTGGCATCCCACACCAAGGAGTTTGACAGAGTTACAGTACTTACAGTTCTCTTCAGGTATTTCTTTCTGTCTCGCACATTGCAACTTTACTTTAAACAGCTATATTCTTATTCTGTCATTAGGCAAAATAAAAATAGAAAACAAAAAATAGCAAATGGGGGAAAAAAGCCTCCACTCTGTTCATTATTCTCTGTATTTTTCACCTGACTCATACCAAGGTTAACCATCATGATGTGGGAAGAGAAAAAGCACATCTGTTAACAAGCAGGTTAAATAGGGGCAAGCTACAATTTGCTCTATTGCTGTTTAATAAACCTGAAGGTAAAAGATGGAAGACAGTGTTGCTTTTGCACCATTTACTACTGATGAAAATTGAAAATATCAAAGAATTAAATAACAAGAAAAAATTTAGGAATGGACTGTGCTAGAAAGTGAGGCAGGGAGGAAGTTAAAAGACCTATTTCTAGACAAGGAATAATCTGAACTTCTGCCTTTTGAGTATAGTGGCACTAGGTTTTAGGCATTCCATCTACACTAGGAACATAAAAATGGGAAAAAGCAGTGGAAGATGCTGAGGCAGAAGTAGAATGGGCCAAAAACCAGCCTACTGAATGGTAAAGTGAAATATTTTATAAAAATAGTTCTATTTTAGATGTAGTAACTTTAAATTAAAAGAAGATCTTATAAATTCCTTCCTGATGAGATAACATAGCTATGGCTGTAGTGTACAGATGGTGCAGTTTATTTACTAACTACATCTTTTACGTCAGTTGGCTGTAACATTTTATTAATACCTAAATATGCGTCCTAAGTGCCTCTCTCTAGGCATCTGTGCTGGAAAATTCAGGCCGTGGTTGCTTAGAACTGCTTTAGCTGCTGTTTTCTTTAAAACCTTATAGTATGGCTGTAAAGACAAATATCCCTTTGCACAACCAAGAGGGCACTATGTTACCCTAATTTTTATTTAATTAGAAAAGGATGGAGTTGAAGGGTTTGATTAAACCAGATTAAAATTTAAAATAATATCAAAATAATATGAATTACTGTAAATCACTTTTTCTCTCTATAAAATGAACTCTGATCAGAGATCACAACATATAAAAGAACAGCTGTCACATCTGGTTTTCTCAGGTACATGACTGATTTTAATTATGTTTTGTGAATTCCAGAATAAAGAGTCTGCTACCTGAGGGCTATGCTCTGCATTGCTTCTCATGCTAAGTATTTCATGTCTACCATTTTGCCACTTCATGTGTCCATGCAAGACAGATTCTGATCTATACAGGTGCCATGCAAAGCAAAATTTTGCTCAAAGTACGTCTTGACAATATGCATAGATGTAATTCCATAGAGTGCTAAATTGTAGGTTATTTTTTCACTGGAAGAACTAGATGCCACTTACAGATTTGGTGTTCACTGTTGAAGACTGCTAACAAGGGACACGAATCAAAAATGCAGGAAACGGAATTGACGTTTGTACCACCATTGATACCATCTTCGAAATACTCTTACTTCTTTGTACAACACCCACAATCCTTCCTTTTCTTCATTTTTCATTTCTTCCCTCTTTCACAGCGAAGGCTGGACATCTGCTTTTCACTGACAAAAAATTAACAGTCCATATATGCAGTCAATTCACCATTGACTTGAATTAGCAAAGAAAGAAACAAGAATGCATTCATTTAAATAGTTAATTTTCTATATTCCAAAACTTTGTATGTAGTTATTTTTAACCTGGTTTCCTAGGGAAAGATGTTCCTGCAATCATGTTTCACTAACCACCCACTGTTAATAACTTCAGGAGTCTTTGTGTTAATCGCAGGTAGGGCAAATACATCATTTCTGAAATCCACAGCTTCACAGAAACAGGCCAGGTAGAAGGGACAGGATCCAGTTAGCAACTGGTGGGGATGCAGCAGTAAGCAAGGCCAAGCCTTTCGGCTACAAATACAAATACATCCATATGGAAGAGACTTCAGAAAAACGGCAGTGGGGAAAGGGCCAGCAGCATGGAGGCACTGGTGGGGACCAGCAGCCAAAGCCAGGCGTGCCAGTCCCAGGAAAGGTGCCCTTCAGTCCCGTGCCTTTGGTGCTGCTCCTCATGGCTACTTCCTGGCTCTTCTTGAAACGCTGCTCATGAGAACGCCTCCAAATTGTGAACAAAAATACTGTGAAAGAATGTGCCAGCTTTTCAATCTGCCTCTTTGTGTGGGCTCAGACAGCTGGCCCTCGGCCCTTGTCTCACTTGTGCACCAGTCTCTCCTTTTCCTTTTTTCCTTGCAGTAGGAAAACCCACAGCACATTTTCCTGGATCCTACTGACATCATTCATGCATGCCTCTAAGCTCTCTTATCTCTACCACAGCATTGTGGAATAGCTGTCTGGTTTCTTCAAGAGTATACCAACAGAAACAGAGCTAGGCACCATAGCAGGTGTGGATGGGCTTGAGAACATGGCTATGCTTCGGGAGACCGCTGCTGCAGATGCGGTCCTGTGTTGTGAGCAGATCGTGTTCATCTCTTACGTCATTGCAGAAACGCTGTGGTACCATTAGTGGTCCAAAGGCTAAGAATGCACCTTTCAACAGAAACTGGTTGCATCAATTTTATCTCAAATCACAGAGCTTGTTACACAAATAAAACCCAAAGTCATCAAGAAATGTGCTGTTTCCTAGTGTTGCTTCTTTCAGCAGCAAAATTTGGATTATACTACAATGTCATCCACTGAACTAAAACAAAACTAAATTTAGGAATACCCAATAAGCAAATCCTGAAATTGGCTGTATGAATTGCAATACACTAAATTCAACTTCTGACAATCTCCTGATTCTGTGGTATGAAAAAGGGAAGAATTCTGGTTTGATTTGTCTTGATTTCTCAGGCTTTTTTGCTCTTTTGTCTTGCTTTTTAACATTTAGATGGATTATTCCTCTTTAGTTTGAAAGCACACGCTTGCTGTGTGGTGTGTGGATCCAGTCTTGCAACATGGCACATATTTGGGAATGAAGCTGGTGGGAAATGGCACTTTCAGTATATACATAATTGCAGCAGGAATGCTGCTTTTAAGGTATCTCCAGACATGAAGATGAACATAAGTTGGTTAAAGCTGCTTTATCTTTGGAAAATGTTGACCTGTCCAGAAGACACAGGTACCTTTTATACTAAGTCTGCTGCTGCTGCTTCAGCTTCAGTTTGACACTCACTACACTGTTTTTGTTTACTATTTTAGCCATTAAATAATACAGTAGTAGCCTTTAGAAGAGTGTTTGCAGCTATTCACGGAAAAGTAGTACATACTTAGACTAATAAAAAGTCCCTTTTTTTAACTCTGCAGTCAAGTGAATTTCTGTTTAGCTTAAGCAGGTTTTGAAATCCTGTCTACGTCATTTGTATTGTTAATAAATTACAGGGCTTTATACCACATCACATTACTGGGAATAGATTTGAAATTTATAAAGATCAAAAATACGGATATTTTTAACAGTGGTAAGTAATTTTCTGTCATAATAGCCAAAATAAAGTGCCATGAAGCTATTAGTAGTAAATTAATTTTTTTGGTATGTAATTTGGTATAAACACTGACAAGCTGAAAAAACCCCCAACCCCAAACAACAAATGCATACTCATTAGTCATTCAGTTTAGCAGCACAGAGGCAGCAGTCAGCCAGGGTGTGCGTTTTTATGTCTACTTCAATTGCACACTTCATTTATTTGGACATGGCATAGGCGGCTTTCTCTGTCACACGGCATCACTGCACGATTAGCAAGTTGTGCCCCAGGGCAGCTGGGACGCTTTGCTGGGGCAGATGTTCTTTTCAGCTTATTCAGTGGCCGTTGTGGGGTTGTTTACTGTTGTCATAGATACCTGCATTTCCATAGCAGCCGAGCTGTTGTGTGTGAAGCAAGTGAATATAGTTATAAAAGGATCATATTTTGTTCTGTCTCTATAACTTACCATCTGTCAGCTGACTGTTCATGATGGATTCAGAAACCAGTTTAAGAATAACAGCAGCCAGCTGATCATTTTTGCCTATATTAAAGTGACAATGGAAAAGGATGCAAATAAATAGATGCTTCAATGAAATACTAGTTTCCTTTTTTTTTTCCCTTAATTGCAGCAGTTTGTCTTCCAACACTCTCTCAAACTTTGCTGAAATCTTTCTTGTCAAATAGAAATGACCAAGTGTCATCTTGTGTACTTGTTCAGGTATTCTTTGTGCTTTCCCACTCCTCAGCTGTCAGCTCATCCCTCTCTGTTGCTTCCAAATTGTGATGTTGCACCTGCTTTCACAGATCCTTTGTACTGAAATCTAAATACTCTCCACAGAATTAAACAGGGAATTACTAAGGTTAACAGCAAAGGTATCATGCACACACAAGCACAAGTATGGCTCAGTGTCACAGATCACTCTGTTTAATAGCAACAGTGGGATCCCATACAAATTCGGGGATAAATTTAATGTGTAGTCAATGAGCCCTCTGAATAGTGAACTCTCATTCCTTTTCACTCAGAGACATGGTCGAACCTGTAGATTAGCAATGGGGGTGAGAAGATTAGCCCAGTTGTAAATAATGTATTTATTGGTTGATTTTTCCAGATCCTGACATTGATGCTGCCACTGCCATGATGCTTTTGAATACTCCCTCTGAGATACAAGCAGGTTGTGAGTAGATATTTCTATAGCATATAGCAACATAGACATATGAAATTAATATTCTCTTTTATAAGTATACAGCATACCAGATAAAAAGGATGTAATAAAGAAATATAACTTCACTTGTAGACCCTTGCACTTCCTTGACCCTTACATAAGTATAATTTTGTGGTTCATATTACATTCTTTGTTACATGAATAATATTAATCCGTGATCTCTAATGTAAAAGAGAGGTTATTGTTATTCATGACGTACACTCAAATGAGTAACATACTATTATCCATACTGATAGAAAGACCTGGGGCAACAGCCAGGAGAAAGACAGGAAGAGAGAGAAAGAGAGCAAGAGAGTGAAGGGTACAAGGCATATGGTTCTGTTTTCATTTTGTTTTGATTTGACTCCTATCGTGTAAGTTACCACAGCCATCTGGATACTTTCCATTCACTTGGGCACTGTTTCAGCTCCTTCCTTGCACACATCCTGCCCGTTTTGGTTTTGGTTTTGCATCTGACTGATGCAAGGCAGTAGGCAGGCGACAAGAAGCAAAGAGAGGTCTCCTTTCCTGCCAGTACTGTCCTCCCTGTTCTGTGACCAGACTTAAGGTTTTAATGCTGTGTATTAATAGATCACTGAAGAGGCCTGGACCCCCATTGTATCGGGCTGTGCAAATACTGCAGGAACCATCCTGCCCCACAGAGCTTGCAGTGAAGGTAGTGCAGGAATCCATGGTGGAATACAGCTCCACAAGGACTGGGAATACAGGAAAACAAACATATCACTAGTCAGCAAGCATGGTAGTAATGCCAAGTGACAGGCAGCTCTAACAAATAAAGGCAGAAGTTAAAATAGAAACCATTACCAAGACTGTCTAGCATCACTGCTATTGTTCTAGCCTGGGCAACCAACTCCAAATTCCAGGGGAAGCCTTGATTTGCACTTTGATACTCTGCCTGGGGATGAGAGTCAATTACCATCAAAGCATTTCCCATGCAGCTGAGGAAAACTATTGTCAGCCTGCTTTGTGACCCTGCCAGAGAAATGCCTCTTCAGAAGCTTCTCTCAGGAGAGTGTGATCTACCAAGAAACTGTTTTGGAAAGAGTGGTCCTTGTCTCCTCTCCTAAGCAGCTTTCAGAGGCTGTGTATGGTCAAATGGTGAGCAGTCCCTCCTGTGTGTAAGTAGGAAAAAGGAAAGATTTTTATTGGGAAGAGGAGATTACTCTTGGGCATAGTGGGAAGAATAAAATGAGACCGCTGCCAAAGGATTGCAGATTTAAAGGAGCCAGATTTGTGGGGTAGAAAAAAGGGGGAAAAGGAATTGGCATAGAATTGAAGTGCAGGGGTAAAAGGGTACGTGGGAGAGGGAAAGGGACATAAGTGGTATGTGTGTGGAAAAGGATGGAGAAAACACAGAATAATTGAACTCCTGGAGAATGAGTGAGGACTGCAGACAAGAACAACAGGAGATCCCTAGTACTAAATGTGTACTAAACATGCTGCTGATTTTTGTCACATGCATATCTTTGCCAACATTGCAGTGCAAGTAATTTGAAGACCTGTGCACTGTAATTTTGTAGATATCATAGTTGGATAGTTTTGGCTTATTACTGTTTTATGTTGTAGAGGTCATTCTGAGGAAATTCTAGCCTCCTATGAGTTTGGCATATCTCCACATCCTGTGTCACCTTCCCAGTGGGCTCTTGTGAGAATGTCAAAACAGGGAGATGAGAGCAAAAGATGGCTCCTCATTGACACCGCTCCCCCCTTGATATCTGCGAGTAACAAGAACTTCCTCTGTGCCCTTAAACTCAAATGTAGGGTCTGCTCAAAAGTTCACGGATCTTTCTAGACACTGATAGAATTGTCAGGAGGAAAGGCCAGAAGTTTTTATTGTAACCTCAGAGGCCCTCTAAACTACAAAGGATAAATATTTTGGTAGGGTTGTGAATGGGTATTTTTAAGAAGTAAATCAGCCTGTCCTATCACTTGCGGTTGGGTCTCACTTACGTGCCACGTCAGGAAAATCTTAGGCAGCTTAAAGCAAACTCTTTGCTACTTTACCTTAAAAATAATCGCATGAAAATAAATCACACATAAAAATAGTTTTCAAATAAAAGGTAGGTTGGCTCCAAAAGTTTCACTGCAATGTTGAGCCTCGTGTGGAAGTTCACAGTTCATTCTCTATTCTGTCAGTGGCTGCTGTGGTCTGTAAATCAAGCTGTGAATTACCAGAGCAGTAAGTGTGCTGATACTGTATGATCTCTTGAAGACTGAGAATTCTGTTCCTGGTATCAGACTGTGGTGTCAACTATGTACATATGGGCTGCAAAATGCCCTATCTTCTGAAGACAAGATTTGGAGAGTGAAGGACAAAGTTTACAGTTTGGCCACAGGTTTTAATACCTGTAGGAAACCCTCATTTGGTCTGAGAGTCTGACTCCGAACATGCCACTTAGTGACACAACAGAGAGTCAGCTGGAGGCAGAACCTGAGGTCATTTCACCTTATAACAACTTTACAACTCAGAGTTTAAAACTCTGGTCCATTAAGACCTTTGCCTGTCCTACAGACATTTAACCATTGTAGTGACAAGTGGATACCTCCAAGGCAGATTGTGATAGAATATTGATTAATTTTCTATGGATGGTTACATGCGTTGGCTTTTGAAGACATTTTGGATTAAAAGCTGGTTTTTGAGTGGTGTAAAAGCCCATGTTCATCTAGGTAGTGTGGGTACTAAAAGTATCTTTGGATTGAAGTTAGCTCCAGCAATTATTCAAAGTGTTATTGAAATTTATACTATCAATATGGTCTGTATGGAAGGGAATCCCATCTCAGTGGTATTATAAAATCCAAAGTAAATTATTCCCACTTTGTAACAGATTGATTAATTACCTCTGTGGTTTTAAATTACCACTGAAAATTCCACACCCATGTGTGAAACACTGGTAACAATCACAAATGAATTCTAAAATCAGCTGTTGCTTTTATATGAAATCTTGAAATAGTGTCTGACAAACATTGCTTACCATTTACCCCAATTCCACCATCCTTTAGTTTTCATTCAGAAAAACAAAAAGGCATAGTCACAGAGTAAAATACTGTTATTGGGATTATTTTGTGTTTGTGTAGGTTTTACTCTGCCTAGACTCATAAAACTGATTGTTCACATTGTTGCTAAAGGTTAGGAATATGCAATTATATTTAATGTTAATGTCAGAAATCAGTTTCTCAATTATTAACACCTTGCAGTATATTCACAGGCCAAATACTTACTGATTGTAACTAAAAGCAGAAGTTCAAAGTAGCCAGCTGTGTACAGGTTTCTACTGAAACCTGCAATCCAGCTGGCACCAGAAGTTAAAGCATGAAAGATACTGTGATATGCTAAGAGAGGGCATGTAGGAACATAGATTTAATACTTTTGCTTCACTTTATTGAAGTCCTTGTGTTTCATCAGGTTTTGTAGATTTGTGTTTGAAAAGAAGCAGCAATTGTAACACCTGTTTCCTTTAGAAGCAGCTGTCACAAGTTACAAATACTTGGGATTTTTAGTAGTAGTCAGTTCATGAATATTAATGCAAAAATATTTGACTTGCATTGAAAACTGTATCTTGACCTGCAAGGCACTGAGTACTGTCTGGGCCATCTTGAGCAAGTTGCATCAAATTTATGGGCCTGTTTCCCTCATGAGAATCTAATTTGTAGAGAGGACACAAGAAAACCAGATGGTGAACAAATGGTAGAGCTCAGTTTAGAACTCATGGGTACTAAATCAGTGAAGTCCATGAGTTAGTTTTGTTCAGTTACTTTTTGGTGCAAAATATTTTCAGCACTTAAATTCTTACCAATGTCTTGAAAGTCAATATTGCTAGCTGTTATTCCAGCATAATATTCCCTACTCCAGAGTGTGGTGTCCTGTGCATGTAACTGAGTCTTGGAAAACCATGATGTTTTGCCATGATTAAAATGGAGATAGATTTTGGTGCTTTTGCAGTGTGTTTGAATTCCTGAGATTCAAGTCACTGGAAGCATGTAAGTAGCAACACCTTTTTAATTGGTGAGGTCGTTCTGAACGTTGAGCCACTTGCTTTTCTGGAGGAACAAGTAAAGAAGAGATGGTGTTAGCGTATGGCTGCTACTGCTAGTGAACAGTGCTGTGGTTAGAGGGAGTATCCTGGAAATACTGATTTAATTCAAGAAACTTCTCAGTGCTATTACACATAGGTTCAAATTCATGCATAGTCTTTTGGCCATTGGTACATAATTTGTGAATTGCACACAAATGCAAGTACATTGCTCAATCTGAAGTTTAATACTGCAAACAACTATTAAACTGTGCTTACAGAAAGGGTTTGTGTAGAAATCAGGAAGCTGAGAGTCTTCCCAGCTGTGACCATCCATCTTCTGGTTTCAGTACTGCTCATCACTACTTGGTTGGGTTAGCTAGAAAGGGATGCCCTTCAGATAACTTAGCAACACCATTTTTGTGGGTGGTTCCTTGTAGGAGACTGAAGCATTGTGATAGAGATGTTTAGGCAGATACAAGCATGGAGTTTCACTGGGTGCTTCTTTAAAAAGATAGGTTTTCCAGGACTGAAACCAGTGTCTCTCTGATTTGGAAGTCTTCAGTAATTTTCAACTCAAAACATATAATAGATACATATATTTTAAGTTTGATGGGAAGAGAAGGAATTCCCTAAAGACATCTACCTCTATACTTCTAACATTGTACCCCAATGAAAATGGCTTCTTAAACTAACACAATTGGATTGTATATGAGCAAGATGCATATACAGGAATCAAGACCAAAAAAAACTGCCTTATTGACAGTCAGAAGTTCTCCAAATAGGATAAAATAGAACATGCTGTTTCCTTGGGACATTTTTATTGTACATGAAACTTGATAGCTGTAATGTTCTATTTGTACTGCCTATGGACAAGTCACTTACTGTAACTGAGACAGCTTCTAGCGTAACTTTGAGTATCAGAAAATGATAAATCATTGAGAGTAAAATGTTTCATGAAGCTATTTTTGCTGACAATTTTGTATCAGAGCAAAAAACTAGGAAAAGACATTTTCATAATGTTTTATTGCCGGTTTCGTAATGTTCTATTGCTAAGTTTCTAACTTTCTATTTCTGGGTTTTGGTTGGGATTTTGTTTTGGTTTTTTTTACTTTGGTGTTTAATATTAAGCCATTAAAGAGACAAAATAAATTTGGAAAGAAGGCTTACTTTTATGAAACACTTCCTACTTCGTTCTCTGTACTCCTTATAATATTTTTAGAAAAAGTATGAGTGTGATAGGATTATCAGGATACATTTTTCTTTCCCACCTCAATTTTTATTTAGAATAAATAGCTTGTTGGATGCATCCTAGATTTGTACTTTGTAAGGACTACAGAGTATGGAATTCAAGAGCTATAAAATTGTTCTTGAGTAGTAAAATACAAGTTGGGCAGATGTCATCAAATTTGTGCCTGGGATAAGATAGCTGAATAAAGTTACACATTTGGCAGAAAACATTTGCTTTTGGCTACTTCTGATGTCCCATCCACTATACATCATCAGCAATTTCCTACTTTCAGTTCTTGTGGCCTGATAGAAAGAATTCTGCTAAACACCACTGAAAGAAGGCTTGGCAGGAAAGAGCTGAAGCTGACAGATATTAGCTGAAAGTTTGTACCTCTTGTCTGTAATGATTTCTTCAGTGCTACAAAAGCTGGGTTAAGGAAGAGAGTCCTTAAATCGTTATGTGCCATATGATGACAGAAGAAGCAAAGAACCAGTCTATCCCTACAGGATACACACACACATTCTACTTCTTTAAAATTCATTTCTCAGTAAATACTATTCATTCTTCCTCACTAAGTATTGGCTACCTTGAGCTAGACAGTTTAATGAAGTGTATGTTTGTTTCCCAGATCACACAAAGAACATGGTTTTTACTCAATTCATTGTCTTAACAAATCTCACTCCTTGCTTATACTTCATTTAATTTTCATGTGCGGACGTTTAACCAAGAAGTTAGTTTCTTTCCTTTTTTAGTCAGCTGTTGGGGAGTCAGTGTGTCTGGCAACTGTCCATTACTTCCTCCTTCTTTTGCATTTCAGTTTTAACAAATTGCTACATTGTTTGTTTGAGAATCAAATTTTCAGGGAAGGACCCAGTCTGACATGGTTTTTCTGACACTGTTTTGAAGATCTTGGATGAGGTGGTTATCTCAGCCAGAATGGGACTTGCTTCACCTGCACACAGCTGCAAGTAAGAGATCAGGGATGCAGTCTGTTGAGAGATGTGATGAAAGAAGTCCATAGTTGGAATAGTCTACTCAGCTAATGTGCACACAAGAGTATGCTCTGGATTGCAATAATCCTGCACTGGCTGTGAAGTAATCATGTAGCCTTCTACTTACTTTCCACCTACAGAGCCTGAGTACAGGCTACAAAACAACATTGGATTTTTGAAGGGCTTCTGTTGGATCCTTTTAACAGTGTGTGGAACATAGTGCTTTGATGGATTCAGATTATGGTATGTTCTCCTACTTGTCATTCACTTTTTTGTCTGTTAAACTATAATCATGAAAGTCCACTACAAAAGGAAGATCTTTTTTTCCTCCTTGGAGAATTTCAGAGGTGTAGTCTTGATTTTTTAACATTGGGTGCATTGGTTTCTCCAGTGTTAGCCAGTGGAGATTCAGCTGGCTTGAGTCTACTGAGGTTGTGAAATTCCACCAGAGCAGTGTAAGATCCAAAAATAATTTCTTCATTCATGCAGCAGGTTAGGGGCAGATTCTCAGTACACAGTTGAACTGTACTCCAACCTGAGAGCAGAGTAGACCCCTGGAAACATAGCAGTGATGAAATTTGAAAGGTGAATAGTAATTCTGTGTTTCAGACTCTTTGTGTTTCACTGGGAACATTATGTGAGAAAGGGAACCTTCATCAAAGAGATGCACAGGTCTTCTTGCATTGTTTTCCTGAGCTGAGTTTCTCAGACATAAACGGCTTTCGGCACTCACACAGAAAAGGTGTAAATTACATTTCACACTCTGCCTGGGAATTGGGAACCTGTAATCTGCCTGTACTGTTGGTTAAAGAAGCACTGGAAGAGAGGGGTCAGGACTGTAAGGTGTTAGTCCAGATTGGCACTGATTGATGATACAGCTTGGAGTAAATTGTCTTACCTTGAATCTTCAGTCTAAAATATAAATATCTCACCTCAAAATATGGGTTTGAAACGTAATTAAAGCTTGTAAGGCGTAAATGTATCTTTGGAATAAAAGCACCACATAATTTCCAGTAAATAATCCACAAGCCTTCAAAAGCACCATGACATAGAAATAATTTCTTGACTATAAGTAGCTGCTGTACAGCCTGCACAAAGGCTGGAAGACGCTGTGGGTGCCAGAGACAGTGTAATAGCAGTTTATATATGTAATCTTTTTAAAATTAAGTAATTAATGTTAATTTTTCCAAGGATCAGTTTTGATGCTTTAAATGGTGTAAGTAGAGATAAATGAGCAAGAAAGATCAATCTTACCATGGCACATTGGTAATGTGGATAACTAGAAATTGATACTTTTTACTACTGAATTATTTTAATCCTCCATTTTAGGTTTAGTGTGCTGTGGAAGCTGATTTACCAGCAAGTTGGGATATTGGGGTTTTTTTTTCTTTATGGTTCCATATATTACCTGAAAGTATACACTACACAGTCCGTGTGCTTCTTCAGTGATTCCTTGCATACCTTTCTGTTTGTCTGTCTGAGTGATGTAGTGGTGTTGCTGAATCATAATTCAGAGTCCGAGGAAACAAAAACAAAAATCAGTAGAAATAACACTGCAGTTGCAAGCTGAGATAGTTACTGAGTTCTGAGTGATGATTTCATTATACAGAGCTGTGATGTACTTTAGAGAAAAGTTAGAATCACAGAATCATGCTTAAGGCCTCCTCTGGCCTGAATAGTCTTATTGAAGCTTTTTGGTGAGTGATGGCATGAGGCACAGACTGGCCATGATTGAAGTGAATTTCACAGGCAGGACAAGAGACCAAGTTGTCTCTTAGGGGTATTTTCATAAGACAGCAAACTTCCATGTTTTCTTTCTTTACAAACATTTGTTACTTCTTGAAGGGAATATGTGGAGAGCGAGAGTGTGTGTGTGTGTGGGTACGTGTGTTGACATGGGAATGTTTTCAATGCGAAGTTTTGAAGAGAATGTTTCCTGGATAGCACTGCATGACTTACATGACTTACAAACCTGAAAAGGGTCAAGGAGAATGAAGGATGGGCTCCAGTGAGGGTGTCAATGTATAGAAATCCTAAGTTGTGAGACTTGGCAGTGTATTTGATATAGAAACTGGTATGGATACGTACATAGGAGTGCAGGGAAAAAAGGAAACTCAGAAGAGATAAAGAAGGAAAGACAGGAAGCTAATTTCCGAGAGTTGGTGAGGAAGCAAACAGGATGTTCTAAAGAAGCAATGGAGGTAGTCAATAAGGGAGAGAATAGAAGAAAAGGGATAAAATAATCATCAGTTAACTGTGCCAGCAGACCAGGATAATTAGGTAACTGGAAAGAAGAATTTGTGCATCAAGGAGCCTGTTGCTCTCTTTCTGCAGTAGCACTTTCAGTATGTTTGCCTTGAAGTTTACCAGTGTATATTTAGACAGTATCCATAACTAACTGAGGTTCTGTGCATATGCATAAATGTTGCATTTCAGTATAAAACTATGGTTTGTATCATAGTGAAAATTCCCAGGTCTTTCTCCGTCAAAACTCCTGGTTCCTTTCTTTTGATTGGACTTTTTAAGCTTAAAGAAACCATACCATGTAGTGCAGTATAAAATCTGTCCCTCTTGAAAGTTTGTTGGAATAACCATGGCCACTGGAAATTATGTATTTTTATTGATCTTTCGGTATTCAGCACGTTTATCTGTTGCTTTGAATTTACCTGATACCTTTGCATTTTAGATTAGCCATATCCTTGAGCAGATTGCTTTTCTTTCATTACACTGATGTTTCAACCATCTCAAGGTCATGCTGTTGAAACAAACATAATAAGAAATTCAGCTTTTTGAGTTCTAACATGATCATGTTCCTCTACAATATCTACAAACCAGAACATCAGAGCAGCAAAAGCCTTCCAGTGTCCCCTGAGTGAAAGAGCTTTGATCGATTCCTCATAAACTAGCGATGAAGGAAAAAGTCTATAGAGTAGTGAGGTATAAATAGCAAAATGCAATTTTAAAATTATTCTGGTCACTGAAAGCTGACCCAAGTTGTTATAAACTAGGTTCTGTAATTTTAGCCATTTGAGGCTGTACTTAAGCACCTAAATATAACTGACCTGCTCTTCAGAGGTGCTCAAAAGCAAGAGTGGGTGTAACACAGTGACAGGATTTGATGAGGGGAGTGATGTGCTCTCACAAGCAGGAGAAAGAAGATTAATTTCCCAGAACTAATATGTGTGGTCTGGAGTGAAATAAGGTGAGCACCAGGACAGCAGGAGGGGAGTTGTTGATCTGGCTTGATGTTTAGAGAAAGTTGAAGTGTGCTTCAGCAACTTAGAACTAACATATTTCTGAGCCTAGACTCCTGCCTCAGAATACTCTAGTATTTTGGGGTGTGAGTATTTGAAGTTGAGCATGTAAAGTGTATGTGTTGATTCTGAGTAATTTTTCTAGTCTCTGTGTAATTTGTTTAAAAATGAATTCTATGGGTGTATATAAAGTGATACGGTTTACATTTATCTTACATGTGTTTATATAATATCTGTATGTTTAAAAATAATATAAAAAGAGTAATGATCATCATTCTCTTTTTGGACATTCCCCATGGGGAGAAGTTATGCTGTGAATGATGACTTACAGTAAATAGAACATGTGTTAACTGGCTGGCTGTGGATGTTAAAGGTGCGAGTTCGGGTGGACGCTGTAGCGAGGCTACTGTTCCAGCCTGAAGGGACATAGTAGCAGTGCAAACAAATGCCATTACATGCAAGCAGGTCCCTGGTAATCCTGCATCTCACAATGGAGGAGGAAAATCTTAAAACTTGCTAAGGACACTCTTGCTTTGGTGGTGCCTGCGCTGTGCTTCTCTGCTGCTTGTTCAGCTGTCTGCCCGAACTGAGCAGTGTGCAGAAACATGCCTGGGTAGAAAACAAGTACTCAGTTGTAGCTTAAAATCTTGTTGACCAGAGCTGCAGTTTTTGATGTAGAGCCAAGCTGAATGGCCCAGTGAAATGTCTTGTCTGCAGTGGTCAGGACCTGCGAGTTTGGTGTCAGTGGCATCAGCCCGTGTTTGGGTGAGGAAGGCTGCGCCGTGACCCGGCCGTGTGCGGGAGGCACAGGACTGCTGCCAGGCTGCATGGCAGGGTCATCAATGGCCAGAGACAGGGCCTAATTAGTGCCATGGAGATAATTCTTTTTTAGCATCTTCTCTTTCTCCTCCTGGTAAATACATATTTTTGGTTAATATTTTGTTCTGCAGAGATGGGGGGCCAAGATATTGCTGCTCAGTAAATAAACTGGGATGATAAAAAACTATGAACTGTGATCTTGCAGTGAAGTACTTGTGTTCTATTTATCTGTAAGGGGACATTGTTTCTTTTTGTAGACAAAATAATTACATCTGTGCTCATAGCTGGTTTTGACTCTAAGCACATACATTCACAGCAGAACAGTAATTACAAAACAAAAGTGATTCATTTGTAAAAGGAATGATCTGCAGCAACTAGGTCAGGCAGTGGCTTTGGCAAGCCATGTTATCATTGTTTGCCATGAAAATAGCATTGGAAATAGATTGGCACTCAGAAGACTCGAGGCTAAGATGTCCAAGGTAAGCAGTGTACTGCATGAGCCTCTCTAATGGTTTCTCAGTACATTGGAAAGCTTAAGTTCCACATTTTGCTCCTGTATTTTTCTGACTTTTCCTTTAGAAGTAAAAAACGTTGCATGTTTTGTTTTGTTTTTAGTTCCTTCAGGAGTGATACAAAATGGAGCTCGAGTGCTGAGTAGAGGAATATTTCCTGGAGCCAGGCCATTGCCAATCAACCCTATAGAGAGCATGGCTGTCGCAGTAAGGTAAGAGTGGATCATTGGGGGATCTCTATGAAATAAATCAGTATTCTGCAGAAAATGTAAAAGTATATGTAAGTTCTGGTAAATGGGTGTTTTGCTGCTTGCCAATGCTTCTGAGGTTCTAAATTAAATAAAACTCTGCCACCTAAAATTCTTTGGGTCTCATCCTTTGCAAGACAGTTGTGGTATATCTGTCTGTTGTGCGGTGGTTTGTGAAAAGCAGTTTTATTTTCACTAGCAAATTGCAAGCAATTTGTGGTGAGAACCTCCTATAGTGGCCTGTTCTTCCAAGTGCAAATGCTTTTTTATGCTTCTCCCCTCTCTCCCTTTCCTAAAAGACATTTTCCTGGATTAAATACCAGAGAGAAGAGTATCACTAATATTAAAGCAAATCCTGAAAACTATTTCAACACATAGCTGTCATTTTGTTACTAACTTAGATCTTTGTGAGGCAGTTTCTTTCACCAGTTTTTTTTCAAGGTTATGCTGAAACATTCAAGGGTAAAATGTTAAGATACTCAACGATCAGGAAGCAGGGCAGTAAGAGACATCTAGTGATGGCAGCAGGAGCTGTGGTTCAGTGGTTTGTTTCGCTTAAAGCAGTACTGGTTTATTGGTGGAAGAACAATTTGCCTTGGGTGTAGCTCCATTTTCAGTCACAACAGAGAATAATTTGGTCAAGTGTACTGCCAGTGTCCTCCTTTCAGAACTCAGTATCTGCAAAAGCTATTTCAGCTCAGGCAGTTGGGTATTCTGTACAGGGTTTCATAATTAGTGCTGACCTCACTTTACTGCACTATTCCAATTACACTCTTTTCTCAGGAAAGGGCTGCAAGGCAGTGAAATAAAATATCTTGGTAGGTCTTATTCCATTACTATTTACGTGTGTTTTTTTTAATTTTTTATCCCTTTTCAGAAGCAGTGTCTAGCCCTTTGGGTGCAGTATTTCCATAATGGAGAGAATGACAGAGAGAGCCTATGACATTCATGTACTCTTGATGCTTAAAATGCATAGAGGGGAAGACACTAATTGGAATAAAATCCATATTTTTTGATGAGCAAGTTCTTCAGCTGTTTTTCCTATTTGCTGCACTGAAGAGATGCAACCCCAAGGGTCATCCTCCAGAATTCTGCAGAGTTCCTCTCCATCTCTCTTTACCACAGCTTGGCCTTGCTAGCAGCAGGGGTCAGCTCTCTTCATCAGCTTTGCCATGGGCTTTACCCAGGACTTCTATTCTGCTCCAGTGGGGATTGCAGAGCCATGGGACTACTGGATCATTAATTATATATAATTTTTATAGTTTTCAAACTAAATGGAGGACATAGTGGTCTCAATATTCTCTGTAGAGTTTATATGTATTTCCTGCTTAGACTGTTTCATAATCAGAATTGACTCATAGAAGAGATAGAACTGTTTTACTTCCGGGCCACTCAAAAACTTAATTCTGTGTAGGCAGAAAATTTCAAATTGCTGTTCTGTAAAGCTGTATATAGTTAAATTGTATACATTTTCAAAGGACTGTTTCTCATGTTTTTTTCCCAGCAGGTAGAGAATGGGATTTTACCAGCTACCTGTTAATGCAGAGATGTGAAATTAGGGATTTTATCCCTCCCTTGCTTACGTTCTTTTTGCTCTGTCTCACCGTAAAGCATTTATAATTAGTTAATGCAGACATTTCCAATTCTTTTTGTTCTCTTCTCCAGCCTTAGGCAGTATTAGAAATAGCTTGCTATGAATATATTCCTGGTGTGCATAATGTCTGCTCATATTTAAAATCTCCTGCAATATCCCATCTTTTAATTCTTGAAAGGCAGAGGGAGACACAGACAAGAGGCTTTGAAAGCTTTTGAGAAGTTAGGGGACTCTCTTCAACAGAGCGAGTTCAGCAGGCAGCTTTGTCTTGTTTCCCTCAGGGATAATATGATTCAGACTTTCTTTAGGAAGATCAATCTGGATTCACAATGCCTCTTGGAATATCATCTGGTCCTCTTAAAACTGGATACCTCTGTTATCAGTTCCTGTTAAAATGACACTGTTTCTCAGTGCCAGCCTCTCTCCTCAGATATACAAGACTAAATAGGACCTGTTGTGTTGAGCTTTCATGGCGTCTCATAAGAATAACTTCTGCTCATAATGTGCAGCACAGGAAATTGACCACAGCATCCATGCAGCCTGCTTTTGCAATTTAAGAGTAGGTGGACTGCTCAGATTGAGCTGTCCTTCCTGCGCAGGGGATGATGGTCCAGTCAGGCTGGCAGGGGATGTTTTCAGACCTGTTTAGGTGCAGGAATGCTGATTTTCCCCACTAGTTTTTACCAGGAGGGAGGTCTGGGCAGCCATAGGAGGTGGTACAGTCTCCTGTTACGTCTTTTGCTGAAATTGTATGCCTCTGCCTATATATTGAGAAGCCAGACAGCTTTCTTTCTAAGACTTTTTAAATCAAGTGTCTGTTTTTTTGAGAAGTGTTCCTTTGGTGCTGTAAATAAATGGTCTAAAGCCACCTGATGAAGGTAGTTTTCATCATAGCGTTTTCTTGGTAGCAGACAGTTGCATAATAAATTAAACCTCTTAACTGTTTTTCTTTAGTTACCGTATGTAGGAGTCACAGGTTCTTCCGTAAGATGCTGGTCTTCTGTTGGCACTTCCTTACTGTCTGAGCTGTTTATTTTGTTTTGTGTCTCATTTCCTCAATATCTTAATGGTCTCTGGGTTAGTAGTCCCCCAAGCTGGTGGAAATAACCTGCAGTATGTTTTCCTGTTGTGAAATACCATTAGTGCCAAAGCACAGTAACAAAGAGTTTGGTCTTGGGTTAAATTTGCAGTTCTAGTTAGGTGGGAAGTTTTGACTAATCTGTTATTCAGAAAGGAGGTCAAAATATAGCATTGGATGAAGAAGCTGAAATCTGTGATTTAACTCCCATCAATAGAAAAGTTTACTGTGCTGTTCATCTTCAACAGTGTGACTGAATGCATTGGTGTATCTTGTTCCTGCACAAGGTATTGATGTGTTGCTCTTCCCTTGTAATTACATGTAATTATATATAAAATAAGGTACAATTGAATTAAGTGCTTTGGATTACAAAAACCCTGCTGAAAACTATTTAACAAACATGACTTTCCATGAATAAAGAATTGCAGTTGAGGAGATCATCATTATTTTGTAGTGCATTTGGCTTAAATTGCATAAATAGGCCTTTCATTCCAAACTAATCTACAAATGGAAAGGCATCCCACACTATTTTTACTCTGAAAATCATCCTCTGGTGTTAAATCTCCACAAGAGAGCATAATTGGATGTGTTTTGACAGTAGCTTTTTATTTACTTTATTCACACCACTTTTAGCTTGTTTATCATCCATATTTTCCATGTTGTGGCTGACAAGTCCAAGACACACCCAAAAACAGCAGGGAAAAGTAACGCTTCAAAGCTGCACAGCATGGAGCGTGTCTCCAGCATGAGATCCATCATATTTTGGGGATATTTTTGGCAGACCATATCCCTGTGTAGTTCCCTGAGAGAATCTAAAAGCAAATGCAGTGATAGTCTGGATATGTAGGAACTAAAATACTGACTGACAGAGGTATTCAATGAAAGCATGCAAAGCCAGTAGTTCTTTGCATGTGCCAAGGAGCTGGTTGTGAAAGTGAGCTCTTGCTCTTCCTATCATCATCCATTGGAAAATATCTTTTAAATGTCTTCCTGGGAGGTCTTCTGTGTTGCTTTGGTAGGGACATTATCTGTCAAAGTGGCCAGTGCATATGATATTCATGTGTCTTGGCAAGGTGCATGAAGCTCTTACACATATAATCATCTTTCACAGAAGTCAGGTATTACCTGTAACATTAACCCTTGGGAAGAGTACGAGCTTAGAAGTTGATCTAACATTTGAGATTACATAACATCAATTTCACCATGATATTTGTGATTTTCTCCAGTTAACTATAGTCTGTGGGTGGTTTGTGACTATGTCCAAGTCCTGCTGCTGTGCAGTAGAACAACTCGGCCTAAGCCTCTCATCTGCCTAATGTGGACAGATCCACTGAGATGAGGTTGATGGAAATTCACCCCACAGAGAATCTTGCCAGCTGTTTAGCATAGCCCTTGTAATTTGGTTCAGGTTATTTTGCAGAAGATGTTTTACAAAATATCCTTGGTAATTTTTTTTAAAAAAAACTTGTTTGTATGCCTAGGTAATAGGTTAGATGACTTTCGGTACTGTGTGTTACTGTTTTAAATTACTGCAGGTTAAAAATAAAAATAAGAATTAATGGGAAATTACATGTTTTTTTCCCATTCTACCCAATTCTTCTTGTTTTTAGTTTCTCTGTCCTGGTTTTGGCTGGGATGGAGTTCATTTTCTTCTTGTAGCCAGCACAGAGCTGTGTGTTGGCTTTAGCACGAGAATAATGTTGATAATATGCTGATGGTTTAGTTGCTGAGCAGAACTTGTCCCAAGTCAAGGACTTTTCAGTTTCCCATGCTCTGCCAGTGAGCAGGTACACAAGAAGCTGAGAGGGAGCAGGGGCAGGGCAGTTGAGCTGAACTGGCCAAGGGGATATTCCATACCATAGAGCATAAACTGGGAGAGTTGGCAGGAAGGAGCTGATGACTCCTGAGGGATGGCTTGAGTTGGGATCAGTTGGGTTGCACATCCCTTATCTTTCATGTGTTTAACTCCCCTTTTTGTTACCTCTCTTCTCATCATCTTCATTGTCATTGTTGTTACTGGTTTTGTTATTATTTACTTTATTTCAAAATGTTTGTATTTTAACTCATGGTTACCTTTTTCCAATTCTCCCAATCCCACCTGGAGCAGGGAAGAGCAAGCAGCTGCATGGGACATAGTTGCTGATTGGGATTAAACTCAAGGACATTCTTAAGGAATTTCCCAATTATCTGTAAATTGTAAACAGGTTTCCCAAAGAATTTCCCTCAGAATTTTTCTATTCAAGTTTCCAAGGTAAAATTTTTCTTCTTCACAGGGAAAGCAAGTGCAGAAGCACTGGCAGAGCTACAACTCTTCCTTGATTTTGAGGAATAAAAAAAAAAAAAATCAACAAAAAATGAGCAGAAAAACAACAAAACACCCCAAAACGCAACACTAACAAATCTTACTTACTTCATCATGAATAGATTTTAAAATACCTGTTATTATGCTATTAATGCCATAGTTCCTTATGCAACTCCTGATCAATGGGGCATGGCAAGAATGAGTTTTGTGCTTAACCTTATTTGAAGATGGAAAATGGTTATTTAGGATTATTTGCATTTTAAAATTATAGGGCAATTACTAGATTATTCCTTGGACATAGCTTTTATTATTGTGACTTTATTTCTCATGCTGGCTTTATTTTTACTTCTGTTTTCCTCCCTTGAAGCAGCCATTCAAGCAGTGATTAAATAAAAGAAACATAAGAAGCATGTGCAGAGTAGATGCCAAAGCATAAGTAGAATTATTATCATTCACTTACATTATCTGTAAATTATTATTTTTGCTTAGATAAAGGAATTTGTAGGTATTTCCTTTCATAAATTCTTAATTGTATCTTTGTAGTGCTTATCACTGGCATGATCAGCTTAACAAACCCCAGATCATCCCTGTTGCATTGCATTCCCCTCCCCACCTGTAACAGGCAGGATGAGTTATCCTTGGGAGACAAAGGGATCTTTTAGTAACTAAAGGACAGTAATGCTGACCGACTTGGTTATTCTTTCTTTGCAAAATGCACAGGGCTCCATTTGTCTTAATTTTAGATCTGCTGCTGATACTACTGGCAGTTCATGAATTGTATTTACTGTGGTCCTTTGCATACAATTTTTCTCTGGAGTACCTTTGTAAGAGCTTCTGTCACTATTGTGAGCAACTCACTTAACTCAGTAACCCCTGACAGAATCTCATCGAAAACAAGTGAGCACCACTTACTTTTCATATGCTTGCTCATCTTTCTGTCTGCTGGTTTTAAGAAGCAGTTCAACTAGCTGCTGTAGCCAAAAGTTCTGACTGTCCTGAATTTCTCTTTGAAATAAAAAAGTGATTTTTTTTCTTTAGAAAACCTGGAATGTGTCAAAATCTACAAACTCTGTTTTCCTTGTATCTTCTAACTGTGTTTCCAGTTACATACAAAAACTGTCATCTATGGGTACACAGTATCTGTCATCCAGAAGGATCAGAGGTAGATTAAGGTGATATTTAAACTCCAAGTAGGTTTTCTTTGTTCATCAAAGGAATATACCTGTCTCAAGTGTGAAATGCAGTAAATATTTTTCAGCAAAACCTTTGCCATTTTGCAAACAGAATGTGATTACCTATCTTTCATTCAAGCTAGCAGAGAAATTTAAGGAAGATATGTCTGTACTTGGTAAATGACAGATTTACTTTTGTCTCCTCCTGAGGAAGACCTCTTTGAAAGGCAGAGGCACTAACAGTGTGCAGAGGATATTATTTCCTCTAACTTGAGACCCAGCTGCTGTGAGTCTTGTCTGGCTTCTGATGACATTGGTAGCAGAATTCGTATCCTTTAACAATGGGAATGAAGTCAGACTTTCAGAAGTCCAAACTTATATCTGCACTGCTTAAGGACTGTGTCATTGTGCTACAAGCAAATGGAAATATTCTAAAAAGAATCTCTGCACATTGCTTTAGGCTCAGATCCCTCAAGCAAATAAGATAGTCCATGTCAGTAGGATGAAAAGCTCTGGAGACTGTCCCGTTGACTTTCCTGAAAGAGCAAGCCACTGCTTTAAAACATGAAAATATGTCTGTTTGTGAGAATTTTGAAATAAAGTTTTGAACAAAAAAGGGAGGAAAATTAGGTATTACTGAAAATAAATTTCCTCTTATTGTTATAGTAAGCACAGAATTCTTAAATGCCTTTTCTTCCCCTCTGTAATATAAAAATACTCAACATCAGAGCAAGCACTTGTTAATCTATTATTGTTTCCGTAACAAAGTGAGTTACAACCAAAACTGTGAGCAAAAATAGATTGAGCTGGTCAAAATCCTTGTCCTGACACACAGGGGAGTTCTGTCCACTGATGGTCTAGATTGAACTAAGTAGATTCAGATCTACAGATTCATTTTGTAATGAATATATGGTGGTGTAAAAGCAGTGTAGAGCTTGAGAATGTCTCAGAAGCATGTGTGGAATGTGAATTGTTTAGATATTAGTTCATTCAACTCTTACTAATCTACTAATATCAGTTATAAGTAATTCATCTAATGTTTGAGCTATTGCATATTAAGATACAGATCAGATTAATTTGCTTTCAGGGTACATGACTTGATATTGTGAATATCCTAAAACACTCTGCCTGTATAACTTTTTACTTTTCTGCAAATATCCTTTGCTAATTCTCACCTTGACCTGCTTTCTCTTCCTTTTTTATTTCCTCAAGCAGAACTGGTTGGAAATCTTTCAAAATGTAAGTGAAACCCAAAGATTTTTCTGAGATGCAAACACTATACATTTCCTGACCAGTTCTACCATAGAAGCTTTTCTTCTGAAGTGTATTGGTATTTCCTTTTCTCCCCCTTTTTTTAAAAGCAGTTCTTTTTTTGCACCTTTTTGTGAATGTCTGTTTTTCTTTACCAGCATCTCTGTTTGCAGACACTCACTGGGGATGCTAACCCCAGAGTACACCCTCCTCTGGGATGTCCCTCTGTACTCCCCAGGCATTTCATTCTATTTTTATGCTGATTTGGAGGAATTGGGATCTGGAGTAAGTCCCATGGGCAGAGCTTTCGACGCCAAATTATAGCCCCTTTATGTAAAGGCAACACTAGAGACTCCAGAGCAGGGCAAGTCAGGGATATTTCTTTGGCATGTGGTTGCACTGCTTGGTGGAGCTGTGCCTTTCCTTTTATTGACAGTCTCTCTGTGCAAACTAACAAGAGTAGATCTAAATAGCATAAAAATAGGCATCTTGGTTTAAATCACATCAGTTAGAAGCCTTGTTCACTTGCAGTCAGTAGGAATTTCATTTGAGTTCCCACCTATTCTGTCCTGTATTTGTTTCCTTGGAACAAGAATTGATTGTTATTTTTTAATGGAAAATTAGTAGCATGTGATTTTTAGTGAGCCATATTGCTCTGACTTTTAGCTGCCTAGTAAAATCAAGTAACTTTAATTTTATGCTAATTTATGATAATTTTTAACATCTTTAAATGTAAATTTACCCTAAAAATGAAGAATCTGTCACTTAAAATGCATCACATGCTTCCTTGTAATGGCTGATCTTAAGGAGTTGGTTATAAATTCACCTTATAACTAGCTTAGTATGGATGATTTCTTCTTCTAAGCATTTGGCATCCTCTAATGACAACCCCTGCAGTTGCAAGCCATCACAGAGTAAATGCAGCTGGCTTGCTGCACAATCATGAATGACATTGCACTTAGTTATTAATAATTGAAGGAGCTTTGTGTATTCCTTCTGGGTTCTATATGGAATTTATGGCTCATACCTCTACTCAGAAATCTAGGCGAAAGTAATTTTGTTGAGCAAAAGAGGTTGGCAAGAGGCTTCCTTTGCTAATAAGTGTACCTTCTATTCTATACATTTCTTTGAAAGCACTGTAAATAACATTAGGAATGACTGATGAATTTGCTGCCTTCTAGCATTGTCCTGTCTGGTTCATAAATGCAAGGGGGTTTCTTATCTCAGTGAGCTCCTGCAGACAAGGGCATTTAGACAAACAGGAGGTGTGGAATTACATACCACTCTTATTTTTCCCACCTTTCAACCTTACCTCTCAGAAATGGGTAATACTCTGTTATTTCTTGTGTAAGGAAACAATACATGAGGCCCATTGCCTGAAACCTAAGGTACTTTCCCATTTTTTAAAGTAGAAGAACATTAATACTCTGGACTTGCCATTGTGCCATTCCTCTTAAGAAACATCTATGTTCAGTGTGTGCATTTAAGAAAGGGCTTTAATCCAGAACTGCCCCAAGTGTGCAAAAGTGTCGCACTGTATTAGGAATGGTGAAAGTACGGCACAGACTCTCTTAGCTGGGTTGCCCAAAAGAGCAAGTTTTATTCTTTCGGATCTTCTTTTATAGACAGTTCCAAGAAGGTCCAAGAGATAAAACTCTCATTGATCATTAAACCAACACTTCACCATCACTGGACAGTTAGGAACAGCACCCCTTGACCCTTTCTCACAAGTAAACAACAAGGATCCAAACAACACCTGCAAAGGTTGTTTTCCTTCTCCAAGGACTGTTTGGATTCCTCCTTATGATTTCTCAGGCCAGAGTGAGTAAGTTATGTGACTTAGTTTCACACAGACTCAAGCTAATGCCTGAAGCCTAAAAATTTGACCATTGTCAGTTCCCACTCCAATGGTAGCACAGAGACAGCAAGTGTAGGTTTTAAATCAGTTTATCATGTGATGGTTTAAACAGCCTTGCTTTTTTGTTGGATTTTTTTTAACTGACAGAGAGGTTCAAGGCTGGTGAACTGGCAGGTAGCAGTGATTATGACTTTACTCAATGACGAGCATCCAACTCTCCTCCTTTTCAGCAGGAGTTAAGCATTGCACAGAATCAGTGTCTTCTTTAATAGTATTGTAAGTGTCGTGTTCTGTTTTTTAAAGTCAGTGGCAATGCTCTTAATACTTTTCACTCCCCCAAAAAAACCTGTTAGTTTTAAATATATTATGCTGCAGTAGTTCCCACTGTACAGGGTGCCATAAAACCAAAGGAGGAAATGACAGCTTCTAGAGCAAATCCAGATTTATTTTTTCTACTGCTTGTTTTTGAACACATTCTAATATTTTCTTGGCAGCTAGTGGCTTAAGATCTTATTGCTTTTAAGGTTATTTATTAACCGATCAGAATCAGAACTGTGACTGGACCTGGTTGCTCCCTCTCTTGAAAAGAGTGCTGAATAGAAGTTGTGCTACTTCCAGGTGAAACATCTCCTGCACTTGGAATGCAAGTTGGAATTAGAGTTGGGAAGTGTCTTTCAGAAGGGGCAGGGAATTTCCCCAAAAAGCTAGTGTCTCTTCTCCATGTTTTTGGTAGTATCACTTTATATGAAAAAGATGAGGGGCTATTTATGCAACTTAGCAGACTTTATTTACCCAGTAGATATAATAATGTTGGGGGTTTTTCTTTTTAATTTTTGGAATTGTAAACTATTAATTGAAATTGAAATCAATACTGTTTACACATAATTTATTTGTAACCATCCCCTACTTGTTCCTGCTTCTTGTGCTATTTTGCATCTTTTGGCTTGTTTTGTATGTCAAGTCCAATCCACGAGCAATTAGGCTTTGAAACCAGCTTGCATGGACATTACTTTGATAGTCACATTTTCAGATTGTAATTCCAATTTATCTGTCAGTTGGCTTTATCATATTTTGCTTTGAAGCAGAATCACATCTCTGTGGCTTCTAAGACTGCTTGGATTTGTTTTTACAGGAATGGAATAACAAACTGCCGGATGAGGACGGAAAGCGAACAGTCCTGCGGCTCTCCAGTTGTTAGTGGTGACCCAAAGGAGGATCACAACTACAGCAGTGCCAAATCTTCCAACCACAGGAGCACATCACCTGCCAGTGACTCTGTTTCCTCTTCCTCTGCTGACGACCAGTATGAATTTGCAACTAAAGGTAGCCAAGACAGCAGTGAAGGAAGTGAAGTTAGCTTCCAGAGCCACGAGAGCCATAGCGAAACAGAAGAGGAGGACAAAAAGCAAAGTCGGAAGGAGACCAAGGATTCTTTAGCTGACAGTGGATATGCATCCCAGCACAAGAAAAGGCAACATTTAATGAAGGCGAAAAAAGTACCAAGTGACACACTGCCTCTTAAAAAGAGACGTACAGAAAAGCCCCCTGAGAGTGACGATGAGGAGATGAAAGAAGCAGCAGGATCACTCCTGCATTTAGCAGGAATTCGATCCTGTTTGAACAACATCACCAATCGGACGGCAAAGGGGCAGAAAGAGCAAAAGGAAACCACAAAAAATTAGAACAAATCAATGATTTGTTTGAACTTACAAAGTTTTGTTTCAGCACGTCAGGTGAAATCTAATGATTTGTGGCAATATCAGCAATTTTTTCCTTTTTTGTTTTTCTTCTGTTTTGTTTCTTTGGGGTTTTGTTTGGGTTTTTGTTTTTTTTTTTTTGACCCTTAAGATTTTTATTTTTAAAGGAGATTGAAGCCATAGAACTCATACTGACACTCAGCTAATTTACAAAAGCTTTTCATTACCTGAAGACAAAAAGTTAACAAAAAAAGAAAGCCAAAATTGCCATTGCTTTCTCCAGCTTGTCAAAAATGCATGGTTGAATACGCAGTGATATCAACTTTAATGCGATGGGAGTAAAATTGGGCACTTGGAAATCCCTCTTATAGTAGAAGAGCTGTGCATAATTTAGTATTCATTCAGGCCTGGCCCTTAAGAATTTTTTTAATGGCCTTACAATTGGGTTAGAAGTGAATGTGAATAAAGAGGTTTGTGGGAAAGAGGAGGCGTGTACTTCTCAACCAAGAGCTGTTTAGTGGCACTTGGAGATGTTGTGCCATACAAGTCTTCAGACAGTCACTGGTGGCAACTGTGGAAGCAGTAGTGCACTTCTAGTGTGTCACGTATTCTATGTGGCTCATAATATGAATGAAGGCTGATAACTAAGGAAATTTAAACTATGTATGCAATGGGTTTCAGTGAAATAATGAAATGGGAGGGGGGTGACTGTTAGTAGCATCGTTAACCATTGAATTCTGTCTTCTGTATTAAATTGAAAGAATATTCAAAAAGCCATAAGCCTGAAGATTGGCACTGCGTGCAAAAAATGATAGTAATAGGGAAAAACAAACTATGTCTTCTAAACTGCCTGAGTGAAAAGTAATCAATTCGAAGAAATTACAGTAGATACAATGTACATCAGAATCTTTTTCTGTGGATCACATCTTTGATCTAACAGGGGAAACAAAGCTACAAAACCTGCCATTAGTAGTATTCTGTATTTAAAAATAGAAGGAAAGCATATTGGTGAACAGTAAAATTCAGAAGTTCAACAAAAGAGCTCCTACACTGCCCTCAGAAATGAGTGCGCAGTGACCATCAGTCAGGATTCATCTGTGCAAAAATGACAACAAATTTCCAGATTCAACCAGCATAGCCAGCAGAAGAAATTTGATCCACAATGCATGGATTCCTTAGGGAAGGGGGAAAACAAAAGGCAAACAATTTTTTTTATTCAAAGATGACAAAGTTCTTGTAAGGTAAATAATGTATTTAGCATGAAGCATGAATTATTTTCATATAAATATAGAAAATAGAGAAAAAGGCTATGCCTCTAATTTTTAAGCCCTTAGGCTTAGAGTTTGTTTTTTGGGGGTTTTATTTTTTGTTTGTTTTGTTTTCGTTTTGGTTCTCTTTTGTTGTTGGGGTTTTTTTGAAGCAGGTGTTTAAGGTTTAACCTTCTTCAGGGACAAACACTGACTGTTGGGGAACTTACTCTGCAATATTAAAAAATAAAATCTTCATGCTCTGGTAGGGCTTGGATGGTTGAATTATACTGCCTTGTCTGCACATTCAGCCCCCCTCTCCCTACTTCTGTTTAAAAAAAGAAAAAAAAAAAGAAAAAAGTAAAAGTGTGTCTTTTCTTCGTCTGTACATGTGTAACATGACGCAATAATCTGAGGGCAAATTTAGTAGTGAGTGTGTATGACAGAATCAAGAGAATAATGGGAGGTTAATTGAGGAAAACTCTCTGATTTGATTCAGGAATAAGTAGACAAGAAAATAGCTTTGCTTATTTGCCATGAAAAATTGAAGTTAGTTAAGAGCCTTATGGAGGTGTCCGGAAAAAAACAGTGTTACAGAGAGTGTGATTCAGGTACAGTGCTACTCTCCTGGTAAGGATGACTATGAGACTGAAAATCACTACAGCAGAGAGAAGCTGTGAAATAAACAAAACAGTCTCTCTCACCTGGATTCTTGCATTTGGCATGAAAAATTCTACACTTAGAATATCCTAGAGGCAAAAAGAACATCCCAGAAACCAACCACTTGAGAGAACAAAATGGTCGGTTTCTTAAAGAGTGTAGGTTTAGATTTCTCACTTAACAGCTGTTTCAGGCAGCAGTTTCACCAATATGGATCTAGTTTATGAAGAGTGAGTTAGAGAAGGGTTTGACTTCCTACTCAGTGCAGTGAGCTAAAAGTTGTATTTGGAGATGCCTGTGGTGTGTGCCCAGTTAGGAGGTTGAAGGACTGAAGGACAGGCTGGTCTGGACCTGGTCCTGTGGTCTTCAAGCATTTTGTAAAGAGCAGGGCAGCACAGCAAAAGTGTGACTCTCCTCCCATCTCAGCCAGCATGTCCTGGGATCCAGGAGCTGCTTAACAGCTGCCAGAGCTCAGCACAACTGCCAGCTTTGGAGATAAGGAAGGAGAGAGCTATGGATAGTGTGAAAAACAGCCTTGTTCCTCTCAGTGTGCAGGTGCCGATGCATGCAGGGTTAATTCCCAGCATTAGTTAAGTCAGGAGTACATAGATGCTAACTTTTGTTGGCTGCCTGCAGCCCTTGAGATAACATTGGGGAAAACAGGAAGGACCAGTCCCTTGGCCAGGTAACACAGAGATGAATGAGCCATAACATTTCCCTTGTCTGATCAGACTGGGATAATCCTCTTCTTCCCAGATCCATGCTCTCCACAGCCAAAGTCTGTAGGCAGTGAGCCACACAACCCTGTACGAGAGAACTTGGCCTTCATCTTTTACAGACTTTTGGGAGAGTCATTTGAAATAGAAGATACTACAGTATCATTTTGCCACCACCTTTGCTCTTTAATGCATAGTTGCATCAGCTCAGGAGTGGCTTAATATTTACCAAAAAACAGCACTGAAAAATCTAGTGGCAGAAATTGCAAACCATGGCTCAGCCATCTCTGTCCTCCAGGGAAAGTAACATGTTTGTGTGCCCGTGGCCAGATTCTGTCCACAACACTAATTCCAGAGCAACTTCTCTGATTGCAGTGTGTCAGTGCAAATGAGATCAGTATCTGCTGAACAACAAGTACCATTCATTAATGTGGACTCTTGGTGGCTAAATATATAATTACCACTAGTATTACTCATCTTAGAAAACAGTCATTTTGCATAAATATCTAATTAGGCAGGTTATCTTTATACAGATATATATAGATATATATATATATATAACACCTATCTAAGACTTCAACAAGTCCTCTGTATACTTGCTGGTAAACCTAAAATGTTGGTAAGCATGTATTTTCATATAAAATTTGTTTTTCCTAGTCTGATCTGCTAGGAAGGTATTCTTTGGTAGGATTTTACAAAGTTATGTTCAGGAACCAGCAGTTTGGGCTGCCATCAATGGATTATTTCTGGTGTTTAAAAACAACTTGTCCTTATTGATGCTTACTCTGACTGTTGATGAGAAGTACATAATTTGGATTGTATAAAGTATTTAGGAGTCACCTTTTAAACCATATTTGTGCCTGGCTGACAATGGCAACTTTGTCAGAACTGGTTCTACTCCATCAGAGAAGTTCTCTTTTTTTTGTGTAAGAACTGAAATTGATTTGTTTTCCAAGAAATATGATGTCAGCTTTTAATCGAGTTGTCTTTACTTCAACTGAATGATGTCAAAACAGACTGGTAATTGCACTGTATTACAAACTCTCTCACTTGCCAGATAGGAGGTGGTGTGGTTTTGCTTGTTTGCTTTCCTTCTAAGCCATTTTGGAGTGAGAAGTTGTCAAATCTCTAGCTTTCCCTTCTTCTCACTCTATAAATATTGCCAAATTAGCATTTCTCCAAGACAGGTGGGGGCAAGGTCAGCAAGTGTTTGGTGGCAAGTTTCACATAGGCATGAATTGTAAGGGTTGCTGGACTTCATGGCGAGTTCCTTTGGAATATGCCTTTTGCAGCAAGAAGCTCTTGCAGGCCAGAGCTAATGCCATAAGCAGATTTCACCAGCATCTCTGGGGAGGTGAAATCTGCTGATAGTGCTTGCATTCTGCAAGCAGTTGGATGTCCTACTGCATTTTGGTGCAGATTCTGCTTACATTTAAAAATGCAAGCACAGGTCTTGAACAGCTTAAATGTATCACCCCATAGCTGTTTCTGAAAGCAGTGTGCTTCTGATCTTCTCCTGGCAAAACTGGCAGTAGTTCTGCAAAGATCACAGGGCTTTTACAGCTGAAAAGCCAAATGTGGGAGTGAGGAGGTGTGCCCTGTAGGACTAGAGAACTGTCCTGAGATTGTTCTCTTCTCTCCAGCAGTTGAGTTGAGGTCTGTATTCTGGTTCCTCTCCTACCTTAATGGGAGAAGGGAATCCCAGAGGAAATGAACTGACTTCCAGTGTTCAGCTGAATTACTGTCTACCTGTGGAAAAGATACAGAAAAAAGCTGGATGCTGCATTCTTCACTGGAGTGAGGTAGAGATACATCAACATACTTTAGCAGAGAATGAAATCCTAAATTGTACACCAAATGGCACCATGGATAAAATCACCAAAACAACACTTTGTCTTATTTTCTTAGTAGTGATAATTTATTTTTACTGAGATTTTGGCTTCCACCCCAATCCATCTAAAGATGTAGATCATAGAATCATAAAATATGCTGAGTTGGAAGGGACCCATCTGACTCATGGCCCTGCACAGGGCACCCCAAGAATCACACACTGGGTCTGAGAGTGCACAGTCTGAGGTTTTCTAGAGCTTGAAGGTGTCTGGTCTCCTTTGCAGTCAGTAGAGCCATAGACACAAGTGCTCATGGAAACCTTTACCATTTCACTAGTGTTATTATTATTATTACTACAATTTTTGCTTTAATCTGACCTTAGGCATTTTTGAAAACATTACTCTCCTGTGCTCCAGGATCAGAATAAAACTACTGAGAAAGTGCATTTCCAATGAAATTTACTTCACTTCCTGGAGAATGCAAACCCAGCTCCTTTGGGCACATCACTACCGCCTGAATAGCTCATTGGCATATTTTATAGGAAATATTTTGAAACATTTTCTTAACTTTGCCACCAAAAGAGCATTTGAACCATACATCCTCCTGATTGTAACAGAGTATCAGTGTTGACTGTCTGACCTGTTAAGTTTTAGTAGTGTTCTTCACAGCCCTCCAGTAATATATCAAACACTGTTATGCACATAATGCAGCACTGTGATCTAATTTAAATAATACTTTTTTATTATTTATACTACTCTATGTAATATACATCAACACTTTGCTATATAACCTAAGTGATAACCCTCTTCTTAGTTACCTGCCAAACTCTGAATTTGTTTGATTTATATTGCAGTTAGCACAGTTACCAAGTTGTAATGATGTCTCTTTTCCTTTGAAACAGGATGTGTAAGTCAAACTATACATTTTGTGTGTTTCTGTTTTGAGATGAAGTTTATAAAGATTTACACACAACATTCAGTGTTCTGTATAAATCTGCATACATTTGTAAATTCATCTGTTAATCCCCTTTTCTTTAGAAAGTATTAATTGATGGTGGTTTATTAGGGATTTTTATTTTTGCATTTTTATTTTTAGTACTGGTTATTCTTGAATTAAGCAGAGACTTGTCAGCTGGGTTGCTTTATCTTTGATCATGTACATGACCTTATAATTCTTCCACAGTTCAGCAAACAAGTACTAGCTTCACTGACCAAAAAAAAAGTCTCAACCTAATGTGTCTATGGTGCTGTATTTTGCTGGTATGCATTTAAAACCAGAAATGATTTAAAGGTCACTTTTGAGTTGTTCTAATAAGTAGCCTTTCCTGGTTCGGGGAGTTTGGGTTTTGTTTTAGCATTGAAAACAAGGTATATTTATCTGAAGCTATATAATGGTTTTTCTACTGTATGGCATTTCCTTTTGCAAAGAGGGGAATATCGGCCTGATGTAACATCCTTTCACAATCAGTGGAAGGGGGTTTTGTTTCACTTTTTTATTTTCAGTGGATTTCATGAGGCTTTGGATCAGGCCAGCAGTTACAGGAGCTCATCATCCAAGGGTTTAAGGGATAAATGACAACTTGTGCTGGCCTTTAGTGCTAGAAGGGATTTTACCGAATACTAAAACTAGATGCTGGATTCTGGAATGGCTGA
Organism: Parus major; assembly: GCF_001522545.3. NCBI lineage: Eukaryota > Metazoa > Chordata > Aves > Passeriformes > Paridae > Parus > Parus major. The sequence continues at coordinate 44,806,960 of NC_031774.1, read as the reverse complement.
CAATCTAGAAATGGGAATCTTTTTCATTTGTTTACTCTGGCCTGAAATCCCAAGACCTTTTTTTGTTTGGATGACATTGAACTTGAGTACATTTTTAAGTTACTAGAGCATTGTACATTTCCTGAGTATGTGTATGGGATGGCAATTGAAAGTCATACCTGTATCTGATAACCAGTTCCATGCCTGCATCATTCACACTCACTACTTAAAACTGCCATGATGTAAAATGTTGGGGGGAATGATTTGTGTGTGTATGAAAAGCATTATGAACTTGTACATTTTTTTATACTCTGATCTGTAATTTCTGAAGTATTTTGTTTTACAGAAAAAGTGATAAAGCAATCAAAAGACCAAGAGATTTAGTATCAATGCTTAAGGGTCACAGGACCTTAACTGGCCAATAAGTTAATTTAGTACAGTGATAAGCCAATTTTTTTTCCTGTACTTGGCGTCTGAAACTGCCAATTTCATCAATATTAAAATATGAACTGTGACGGGGAATGAACAGTGATGTTAAGTTGTATTTGTGTTTACCTAAATGAGCAGTCCGAAGGCAAGTGCAATCAGCTGATCTTTAGGAAATATGAAATTGTTGATTTAGAGGCATACTTGCATTTTACATTTTCTTGATGTGTAATCATGTTGCCAAAGACAAACTATTTCATCAATTATTATTGTAAATAACACTTTCCCAAGACCTACCATAAAGTTTCTGTGATGTATTGTCTTCCAGTTGCAATAAAAATTACTGAGTTGCATCAATTGAACAATTGTATTTGTGTGAATATTACTTTAAGAATATGCCCGCATATTAAGACAGAATAACAGTGGTTGTTTAGTTTGGGGTTTTTTTAACAAATTAATTCCTTCATTATTAAGTAGTTCTTATGGGCCCTCATGGGATGTTATCTGGATCTTCACTGCAGTAGATGTCAGCTCATGTTAATTTGCTGTCATGTACAAATGGCTCGACATACTAAACTGATGTTAAGTTAGGGTCTGATCTTCCTTTTTCATCAGTTTTGCTGCCCAGAAACAAAAGCTGATTTCATTGGGAAGTGGTTGTTTTGTTTCAGTTTGTTTTTTTTAGTTAGCTACAATTAGAAGAGATCCAGTAATAAAATGTCTAATGGCATATATATAATATCTTGAAAAACATACCTTTGTAATCAGTGCATCAATCCTCCCACCTAGGTCTAGAGTTGAAGAAAACATTGCGAAAGGATTCTCCTCTGAGAATGAATGAGTATAAAAAAAATGCAATGGTCTCATAGCTTTCCCCAATTAAAATTAAACTGAATAGTACAATCTCACAAGTCAGAACATTCCACAGACCCTGTGTTTCAGGAAGTGTTCTGTTAACAGCCCTAGATACCTATAGGTTAACTTTGAAAAGGACTGAGAAGAAAGCAAGCCCCTCAGTTCCTCCACCAAACTTTCTCCCGGCCGGTTTGAAGCGCTGCTGAAGCAGAGGGGTGGTTTCTCGGCCATGTAAGGAGAATGTTTGGCTGCTGAAGCTGGAACTCAGCTGACTTAAGTGTCCTCCTCTCTTGTCTTGATGCCATCCAGAGTGGTTGGTCTGGCAGACTACTGCACTAGGCTTCTGAGGGACAAGATGGATGTGAACATCCTGGGAGAAAGTGGAGCAGAAGCAGCAAATGTCTGAGATACACACAAAAGAGCATAAAAGTGCCCAAGCTCACTGTCTGTCCAGGCAATTGCTACTTCCATGCATTACCTGGGAAAGTTTGTAACCAATCCTCGGTGCCCCCTGCTGCTGCAATTGAACAAGGAGAAAAAAACCTTGGCTGAGGAGACAAGATGAGAGTTGACTGATAAGAAGGCAAAACCTCTTAACTGTGCTCGAAACCATTTCCTCTAATGCATCCCCCCCTCCCATCTGCCACCAGTTAGGCAAGGATCAGGTAGCAGTCAGTGGATGGATCCATAGGGATGTGCACAGAGGAACAAGGAGACCTGCAGTCTCCACAGAACATGTTTTAGCCTTTATGTACAAGCCAGCAAGCGTGCCAAGAGACTGCTTGTGGGTTTGTTTCAGCATAGGGCATTGCAGAAGGGTCTTAAGCCATTTAGCTCAGGCATGCCGTAAGAGATGTGCTGAGTGCCAGCTGTGCTACCAACTTCCCATGCAACTGCAATTTGAGCAATCAAACGCTATATAAACACCTGCTCTACCTTCCCTCCAGACTCCCTTATTTGCACCTTGGATTGTGCTTGATTTGTCAAAATGCCTCTGGCAAGCCCTTGGGCGGCATGGGCAGGCAGGCTGATTAATGTAGCAGGTCTTCCCGCTGCTCTTTCTTCAGGGGTGTTCCTGCTCCAGCATGTGCTGCCTGCAGCCACTCCAGGAATTCCTGCCCTGGTGTGGATTCCTCAGGAGTGCACAGATCCCTTCTGATCTCAAGTGGGTCTCCAGCAGCCCTCTGTGTGCCAGTTGCTTTGAAAAACACGTCTGAGGAGGAGCACTCCCCACCCCTCTGCCTGCAGCAGTGGCACCCAGTGGCTTGGCCTCTTCTTGGTGACCTCAGCCCCCAGTGGGCTGAAACCAGCTGTGTCCAACTCCTGGCCAGCTGCCACATGGGTGATGCTGCCGCCCCTGTGCTGGAAGCTCACCTCCCCTGGCCACTGCAGCACCTCGGTCCCTCAGCACCTCAGCCATGGCCATGTTGTGCCTGCGCAGGGCCTGCCCTGGCCCTGAGGAACAGAGGGGCAGGAGCCACGGCTGCGCTCTGGGAGAGCCCTCAGGGGCTGCACGGGCACAAAAAGAACCCCATGGGTAAAGTACCCAGCCTTGGTGTGGGCACCCAGCTGCCTCTGGCCTCCCAGCCCTCACATGTCCTCCCTTTAGCAGTCCCTAGGTGGAATGGGATGGCAGGGCTCCTGCCCCTCCTCACAACGCAAATAAAAGGGGGTGTAAGTGTGTGACGTGGGCCATATGAGGCCTCTGAGCTTTTGCACTGCAAATTTGGCTACAGAAGACCAAACAGCCCAGTCAGTACAGGCTGGCTGCTTTCCAGCAAGGCTGTGGATTCATGGCCCCATCCAGACATCGCTGTGTTCTCACTGAAGCTCAGCAGTGCCGGGCCAGCAGGGCCAGCCCCAGGGACACGAATAAACAAGGAATACCCAGCTCAGGGCACTTGAGGGAAAACATGGGCCAGGGGCAGAAACTTTAGGGGTGTCTCACACAAAATGCCCACGTTGATGTGGCCTCCATGTTAAATTCCTGTCTTCACACAACAGCACCTGGAAGTACTGACTGTGAAGAGGTGGCATTAGACCCTTCTGTTGGCATAATGCACGTCAGCTGGGGAAGTTGCATAGAAAGAAGAGAATGTAAATAACTACAAAAGGTTTGTCCTGTATGCTCCAGATCCTGTTATGCCAGGAAATGGAAGCAAGAGTTGATTCTGTGATGTCTGCTTCTTAAAGAAATATTATAAAGGAAGAAGTCTTCAACACAGTGCAATACTTTGAGTGGACACATTCAATCCATGTAAGATAATTAAAGGGTTTTTTAAACTTCATCATAAAGTACAGATTATTAACAATGGTGAGAAATTTCATGGAAAACACTCTACAGCAAACATGTCAGACTTAATAACAAGCATACACTCTGCTTTTCATCTTATACTGTTTGACATATTTTTTATTGACTATAAATCTGCAGAGTTTGTTTATATTTCTATTTGTATTAGGATTGGTTGCTTCTTTATACTGATCAGCAGAGCCGCTATTCACTGTGGTGTAAGGAATCAAATAATGATTGTATAGATACAGCAATCTGAGCATTACAGTGCAGGAGACTGTAAACAAAATTTTTAAATCTCTGCTTATCATCATAAGCAATGTTCTCTCCAGGTCTTTAATGACAGTCAATTTGTAGAGGCTTTTCCCAAATAACTGTCATTGAAAACAACAGCATATTTTTTGGTAGCTTGGTCCTGAAATGCAGCATCCTCCTGCTGCTGAGATACAACCTCTTATCTATCTGTTTTCAATCTGTTAGACAATACACAAAGGTAGTGCCCACATTTTACTTTTCCTGCTTCTTTTAAAGACATCAACAAATAGGAGGAAAACACTCCTGGTAGGTGCACCATAGGAGGCAAAAGCTATGTATCAGGGACACACTATAAAATGGCTATGTATTGTGGGATGATGCAGCAGATCCCTCCTGAGCTGACATTTCCATGTGTACAAACCCAGTTTTAAAAAATAAATGGCTTATTAGCAAAATATGATAGAAAAAGTAGGATGAGTACGAATGACAATGAAAACATTGATGACATGGCTCCTTTGCCCTTAATTAGAGCAGTCAGAGAACCTTTTAAAATAGTACAGCCTCCTCTCATTCCTTTGCTGCTTTGTTTTTTCATCTCTAAAACACGGATCAGTCTGTGAGGCAGGGACCTGGTTTTAATCATCATCTTACATAATCTCTGCAATCATAGTAAAGTGCAGTGCTGTTCAGTGATTTTAAAAATAGCTTTATTCACCTATCAGCATACTAATTAATACACTTGCTTATTCCAACCTGGTTCATTCACCGTCTCAGTTACAGAAGCCACGCTACCTGGGGTGTAATCAAACACAGCTGCCTTTGCCTGTTACATCACTGTAAGAAGCAGATCATCCATCAGGAGCCGAAACTCCTGCTCCTTGTGGCTGCTCCTGGCACAGCAGTGAGGAGCCATGCTGCAGTGAGATCTAGTGGGTGATCCACCATGCCAAAACAAAAGGATTTGGGGAATATTGCCCACTAGGCTGCAAACAGCATTCAATCAGCCATTCTGGGCTTTGCAAGCAGGGGGACAGGGGGAAAAAAGGCAAACAAAAGCACAGGTTCTGCAAGAAAAGGAAAGCTCCTCTCTGCTGAGAAGGAAGAGATGACGCAGCATGGGAGGCTCCTGGTGCTACCTGAGGTATAAAAGAGTTGTACCTAGGGAAAGGACGGGGAGAATTCCTGAAGGTGAGAAGCAGGTGCTCAGCATCTGATACAGGAAGTCAATGTGGCTTTGTCTCTGTAAACACTTTTTCCTTTATGAGGGACTTCTGTCTCAACACCTTTTAAAGTGTTTTGCCCACTCCAGAGCATTGTGGCTGCTTGTTCTGTGCCACAGCTCCCTCTGTCCCAGCATTGTGTCTGCTCCTCACCATGTGTCCAGCCACCCTGACTTCTGCACCCATCTACCAAGCTGAAATGACACTAAAAAACTGCCCAGAGGGCTTTGCTGAACCTCAGACCAAAGGCCATTACCTCTGTGGGCTGGATGGAGGACTTGAATAGCTGGGGAGAGAATTACCAACCAGTTCCCAGGTACCATATATAGCATATACCATGTCTCCATCCTCCTTTCTGCTTCCTCACTATCCTGCTTTGCTTTGTTTTGGGCAATCCTAGGTGTTGGTGGCCTAAACACAAAATCTGGGTACTAAGGGCCTCTCAGCATTTTTATTATCTCTGTTTTAAAAACAGCTGTTTGCAAACGAACTCTAGTGACTTAAGCTGGCAGCATCTGACCTCTGAAACAGCTCTCACCTTACACAGGCATTGTATTTGCTTTAGTAAACTGGAGAATAAACAAATGTGAGATCTGGGGGCTGCTGAGATTTGGTGAACTTGAAGCCTAATTGTTCGGGCATTTAGTACTCCCACGCCAACAGGAGCTGTTTGCTTGCCCTGCTGCTTTACCACTCCCTTCCAATGAGGCTGCAGTAAAATTAATAGTCTGTGACAATGTATGTGACTGGAAGCAAACCAGTCACCTCCATTGCACTGGTCAGATCATCTCCACCGACAGGGGTGTTCACAGTGACCGGCAGGACTGCGAGGGGACCTGGGCTGCAGGACAAGTCACCGCTGAGGATGCATGGCTGGGCATGGCTGAGGGGCCATGAGCAGCCAGGTGTTGTAGCCTCTTTGGATGGCCTGTGTGAGGACTAAGTACCAGTGGCCACAAAAGGATGATTAATTATTTTCAAAAGCTGTGAGATTTTTTTTTTTTATTTTTTAACAATTCATCTTGAAACAGTTAAATAATAACTTGTGCTGGGCTGTGTTTGCAAGGTAGAATTATAATAATTTCTTGCTCAGGGTTCAGGCACAGAAGAAAAGATTATTTGGCAGACAAAGGCAGACATAGCTTGTATCCCTTGAAGTGCCTCCAGTTGTTTATTCATGCAGACTGTGAATGCCACTAAAATACAAGAGCTCGCTTTGAGGACAACTGCCTGATGTGTATAAAAATAAAAAGACAAATGTATTTCATTTTAGACAGAAGACATGTTACTTTAACATTCAGAATTTGAGACAAAAGGAGAAACTTGAAAGTGGCTGCCAAAGGAAAGGGTGGGTTGCCAGAAGGATTAGGCCCTCAGAAGTTTTGCTCACTGGGGCACAGCCCGAGTTTGCCAGAGAAGACTTAGCCCACTCCTGATGCTGAGGTTAGGGTTAGGAGGGAGAAAAAACCTGGAGCCTTAGCGCAACTCAGGCTGCCAAAGGGAAGGGGTCACCAAGACAGAAATTTTGCTTGCAAACAGCCACCAGAATTCTGGGGCAAAGGCTCAGTTCACACCTGCATAGGGAGTTAAACAGAGCTGAAGCTGCAGGATGAACAGGGATCCAAAGGGGCTGCCAAGGGACAGGATAATAAGCTGAGAGGGTCTTGCACTGACAACTTTTTTATCTGGGCCAGAGTGTTTTGTCTGCATCTCCTTACCAGTGAATCTTATCAAATTGCTGGGTTTCATCTCCTCAGTTTGCTGCTGATGTATGAACTCATGAAAAAGACCCCATTCCCAATCCCTAAATTATCCAAGACATCTCACTGCCTGTCTATCTTTCAATTTGAACTTTCAAACTGCAGATTTTTGTTTCACTCTTTGACTGTCACAAACGCAAATACTGTGTGGATTTATTGTAAAAAAAAAAATAAAAATTAAAAAATACACAGCTCATCTGGCTGAGTTTTAGTCACCTCTGGCAATAAAGGCTTGTGTTTTCTTTTGCACTGGAGCTCTGTAAGCCGGAGTCTGGATGTGGAAGTTAGTTACATGTCAGAGGAGGGTGAGCAGATGGTGCAAGTGATGGGGAAAACCTTCAGCCTATCACAGCTAATGCCACTCAAGCTGTGGGGAGGACAAGGGACTGCTTGGTGGGACCCCTGGCTGTGGGTACCCAAGGTAGTTGCTGCCAAATGAACTACCCAGGGGACGTCAGCACATCCCAGCTGTGCAGGGGTGGATACTTCAGGGCAAAATCCTTTTCAAACATAAAAGTCTCCTGGCATACTCATTTCCTTCTCTTTGTAGCTTTTCTGGCACATGTTTATTTCCATGACTTGGACAAACACCAGCTCCAAACTGAGGCTCTTGCTGAAATAAAAATGCAAATGTTTGTCTTGCACAACCAGATTAATGTCAGGACACCTTAATGGGCCTGACCAGCCTCATCTGGGGTCTCCACCTGCACACCTGCCTGTGGACTCAGCAGCCTCCTTTCAGCTGAGCCCTGGGCTGTCACTCTGTGTCTGAGGATGCTACAGAAGTATCAGTCTCTAGCTCAGGCAGAGCTGTGCCTGCCCCTGTCCAAGGATCCTGTTGATCCAGACCCTGACCAGCAGACTGACTTCCCAGCTTGACCACAGACCTGCCTTGCTGGGCACCTGCCCAGCAATCACTGTATCCAGCCCTGGTTACCTCACTGAACTTTACTACTGACTGACTTCCCAGCATGATTTTGGACCTGCCTTATAAGCAGAGTGTTGCCTGATAAGATCTGAATTCTGGGTAGAATCTGGCTGCTGTCTGCAGGTTTGCCTCACTCACCTTGCTCAGGTACAGTGGGGCAGGGCCCTGGCTGGAGAGCTCCCTGACTCTTGGGGAGCAGCTTGGCTTCATGGCACCGAGGTGGGGCCAGGCTCCTTAGGGAGCTACAGGACTTGGGCTCTGCAGATGGGGCACACTGGGCACACTATGCTGTGAAGGTAGCACACAATTTGCTTGTCTGATCTGTTCAGTAGGCTGGAAAATATAACTAATTAATTTCAAATTCTACTGCAAAAAAATTGCTTCAATATCTGATCAAGTTCAATCAAAAATCCAAATGGATTATGTTTTCCATCAGGTTACAAGGAGCAGCCTATTGCCTCTCCCTGGTGCTGGTCTGGAAGCCGTGCTTTGGCACCCCATAGCCCTTGGAGGTGTGTATCTAACCTGGGAGGTGAAGCAAGAGGAGCAGAACTGAACCTGTGCTCTTCTGCATTACCTGTTTTACCTGTTGCATCTTCATATTCACAGGTGAGAAAAAAAAAAGCATGAGCTGATTGTATTTTTGGCTTTTGTAAACTATGACATACTGGTCAGGCTTGAGGTTTCTTAATTTCAGTATAAATAATTGTCATTTTGTCAATATTGGCCTGCAGATACAATGCTGGTGATGTTGCCAGAGATGATGCCATCCAGCTAACCAGACTAATGGTCCTGGTCCCACTGGTGATTGCAGGACAAATTAATGTGGCCAAAAAAGCAGGGCTGTCCCTTTAACAATACATGGCTGCAGGTATGTCTAGTTACAATTGGTCATTTTTTACAATTTTAAACTAATAGAAGATTCAGTTACTTCTTTTCCAAGCCTGTAATTTTCTCGTCAGTTCCCTGCTCCCGTTTTCTTTATACAGTCTGTTCTGTACCACGGCTGCAAGTAATCTTCACAGGCACTCACAAACACATGGCAGTGATTTTGCCCCTCTCCCCAACGCATGTTTTCTCATTTTGCTTTAATGAAGCATCTTCTGGGTGGGGTACTGCAGATACCATTAAATATGCTTCTGTATCAACAGTGCTCCTAAGCAAAATATATTGATTGGTGAAGCTTCGGACCTACTTTAATCAAGTAATCTAAATAGGGCTTAAGCTTCAAAACCCTAGTGATGCTCCTAGCTTCAAAGCTTTTACTTACACTGAATTAATTTATCCTGGATGTTCTAATGCTCTCAGCAACCCTATAGATTATAATGTTAGAGGCTGAAATCATGGCTCTGATAATACTCCCTAAACTTGAACTCTATTGATCATAAGGTAAAGTCAGAAGTGGTAGTCGGGAACACAAGGAGAAAACTAAAGGATTTGATTTGAAGCAGGGGTGAATGTGTTCACCCCTTTAAGCAGGCTGCTGGGAAGGGAGTATTAACAACCTCAGAAAGTGTTAACACTTAGGGGTTTTTTGACTGAAGATACAGTCTGATATGGAATGAGTGTCAACTGATCATTTCCAGACTCCTATTGTAGGTGTATTATGTCACAAAGGTTAGCTAGATTTCATGTTGAACATCAATACAAGTTAATAGTCTCAGCTGTACCATGGGAAAAGGGAATAATGTTCTTCCCAGCCCAAGCAAGAGCTAGAAACCATGATATGTAGCTACCTGATGCTGATTTCTGTGCACTGATGACACAATGGGTATGTGCTGAAGGCCTGATAGTGGTAGGTTAACAGTTGCCTCAATGATCTTAAGGGTCTTTTCCAACCTAAAAGACCCTGTGATGCTAAGAACATTCTCATCTTTACATATCAACATGTTCATATCTGTAAGGACCAGCAGGGCTCATCCATGCGTGCTAGTGTTGCACTGACCACCACAGGGAAGTCTCTAATGTGGTGTGTGCTGCAGTCTAAAAATGCCATCAAATCAGACTGACTTTGACTGGTGTTAGTGAGAAGTGAAATGTGCTCAAACAAAGGTAACTACTCCTACTGCAGTGTTGATGCAGGGTCCCTGTGGCTGGCTGGCACATAAGCCATTTTACTGGGAATAACAGGGCTGGCATCCTGTGTTCCTGTTGCCCATGGCAGAGGCCTGGCATAGTCTGTGGGCAGCTCCACCCTGGCAGAGCCCTGCCTGGTGCAGAGAGGCTTGGCCAGAGGGCAGAGTTACTGTCCATCAGTGCAGGGCACAGACAGCCCTCTCTAGGTAACTCCCAAAATTTCTTCAGAGGCTGGGCCCTGGGCCCTGGGCCCTGGGCCCTGCTCATTTTCCAGAGATTATAATGAAAACAACATATTGGTGAATAAATTAAAAGATTATTTAAAGCAATGATAACTTTTATGTTTTCATTAGGTAGTCAGGTAAAGGCTCGTACTATTTTGAATAAAGACTATCTTCTGCTTTATGAATGTCAAAGACTATAAAGTGATTTCACACAGAGAACTCTGATTACTACAGTAATAATTTCTTCTACCACCCTTTAGAACACTTACTAATAGAAAAATATCTGTTCAAACTGTCTTCTCTTCACACAGAAAATATCAGTGTTCACAGTGTGAACTTTCAAATTCTTATCTGATTAGTTAATGTCAACAATTATTACTGTATTATCAGTTTAAATTTCTACTGTCCTTCATTGATCTCAGTCTCCATATACCATGCAGTGCCTATCACTTAAAAAATAACTTTCCTGACTGGTTAGGAATGACTTTCTGTCCTGCTGTCAGCTGGCAGGAAGTAAACCAGGAAAATTTAGCATATTTTCCGGTGCATATTTCCTTGTGACAGGCTCTCACCTTGCTGCTCAGCTGGACAGCATCTTTAAGGACACAGAAAGTTGTTCAAGAAGGGAGCTGGGAAGTGAAAGCAAGGCAAGCCACTTGGTTTAATTTCTTATTCTCTCATTTTATAAACCTTTAGGCACACACAGATGGCACTTTTCTATTTTTATCATGACAGCGATGACTGGTGCCTCCTATGAGAGAAGACAGGAAAAAAAAAGAAGCTAAAAGGTCAATTATAGTCTAGGTAAGATGGTGCTGCACTGATAGTGCTGCACCTGGTGTTTGGAAGGCATCAGAGCTTCTGAACTATTTATTTCTTTTTAGTCTGCTAGTGTCAGGAATCCTATTCCTCCAAGGGGAAAGGTAAGGCAGCCTCTGGCATTTTGGCATTCCTTCTCTCAGCCCTCATTAGGCCTGAATACTATTTACATTACTATTTAAATTCTGATTGACTGTATTGTTACCAATCTAAGCTTGCTCAGTTTTGCACCTAGGCTCTAGAATGGGTTGAATTACTTCATGGCCACTGTTTTCTAAGCAGGGTTAATATGAGATGTAGCTGCCAAAGCTGTGAATAAGTGGATCACATCGGCCCTTGTTCCCTTACTTTCTCCCACCCTATATTCTCAGATCTCTTAGGAGGAACCAAGACATTTAGACAGCTGCATCCCAGTGGAAGGGAGGGACTGACCTTTAGCTCTGAAAAATCCATTCTCTCAGGTTCACAGGTGCTGGAGAAGACTGAGGAGACTCAGTCCAGCTGATTAGTTTTGCTTAAGGTCACGTAACACAACCTCAGTCTTGAGTAAATGTGGATTCCTTGTACATGTATCTGAATGTATGGTATGGCTTATTTCTATTTTATTTCCAAAACCCTCAGAAACTCTATATGCATAGTAGACATCTGGACTCCTAATTTCCCTCCCCCGTTCATGCCTGCTCCCCCCTCAGCAGTAATCCCTTTCTTTGCTGCACGCAGTAGAAAATGAGTGTCCTGTCCCTCCTGTGCCCTGCTGCCAGGCCATTTTACGTAAGCATCCTTCTCTATTCCCCATTGCAGGACAGCACGTCCTGCTGGAGCTGGTTGTTGTCTCTAATCTCTGAACATAAACACACAGATTACATTCCATTCTGTCACCAGTGTGCAGTGGATAACAGGCATGCTGTCATATCTGTGCTGCTTTCCCTGGGCTGTGCTGATCACTCTCCTGCTGGCACCAGGTCATTTGCCATCAATGATACATAGGCTGGGATGTCTTCTGTGCTCCACTCTTCCCAGTGCTTTGACACATGAGGCTGCTCTATTCAACTCTCTACAGGAAGTTTTAGTATCATCCTCCTACTCATTCAGGAACATGAAGACATCACAATGGATGAAGCGGGCTCTCTGTGGCTTTGGTCAAATTTGGTAGTCTCTCCTCTGCCCTTAGAGTTTTCCAGTGTTTGACCTTCATGGTAGCTCCTCAGAGTTACCAAAGGGTGGAGAAGAAGTTTAAAATTAAACCCAGCTGTCACTAAAGTAGTGCCTGGCTGGATTGCTCCAAACAGCTTAATGACAAAGAAACCAAAATATCAGAAATATCTGTCTTGGCAATTCCTCCCCCCACCCTTGTTCTTCCACTAGCAGAGCTGTTTTTAAGACAGGAGGTGGAACTATGTAGCTTTAGATGAGTCAACAGCTGGACTCTTTGCAATGTCTTTGCTGCTGGGGGTAGGAGTGGGAGGGGTAGGTGTGTATCCACACGGATACAGGTGGGGGAATACAAGCTACAGCCTGCTAAACTGCTCAATGTTCCACTTGCCTGTATCTATCATTCTGTGGCTGCAAACTCAAAGTAGGAGTTACAGCAAGGTCTCAGTAGGGGGTAGGTCAAGGGAGTGCATTAACAGCAGAGGGGATGGATTATTTTGGGGATCACATTGGATCTGCATGTGACTCCTCACTGGTGGAGAACTGCAAGCAACATGAATTATTTTTAAGTGCAGGGTGCTCCATTCTACCTGATGCCTGAGGCTTTCAGCTCTCGCCACGTTTGGCTGAGAAAGACTCACACTTTGCACAGCCATTGAAACTCTTGCTGCTGGTTTCTGGACTGGGGGATTAGCAGCTGCCTGCACAGACCTTTTTACCTGATATTCACGGTGTCATCAAGTAACCTAATATTGAGGAGGGAATGGGAATTTACTGAGAAGTTGAAAAGTTTTCCAAATATGATCTCTCAGTTTGTATTTGTGTGCCAATTGTAAGCAAAGGGTAGTAAGACTGGGGAGAAACACCATGGTTCATTCAGTCATTAAATTAATAAATACAGGGAAAGAGTGGGCAAAATGGGCTGATTCCTTCACTTAATGTCTCATCATTTGAGAGTTATCTCAAATTACCTATGCCAGGAGGCAAAGAGTGGTAGTATTGTACATCAGCTGTGCTGGCCACTCCAAACAAATTGAATTTAGAGTGCTCTGATTTGGGAATTTAGGCATCATCTCCAGCTCAAGCTGAAGCACAGGCAACCAAAATATTGCTGAAAGGAAGAAGCCCACAGGTGGGACTTGATGCCCAGCTGTCCCTGACATAATCATTAAACAAGACTGGAAAGTTGGTTGGCTTTCCTCATGATGGGATCCAACAGTCTGCTGTACTTAGTACCAGGACAAATCTCTAACACAGACTTACTGCTGTGAACACATTTACCAAAGTTGAGGAGCTTGAAATAACGGGCAACTTACAACCAATTAGCTACATTTATTGTATGGGATCTATTTCATTGTGTTGCTAATTTGTGTTGGTCACACCAGATAAAATTTTCACATAACCAAAGCCCAAGCAACAGTGCAGGCTGCATCCCAGGCTGTGTACTAAACTGCTGTTTGCTTTCTTTCCATGTCTTTTGTCTTCTTCTCATTTTCCCTCTCTCTCATTCTTTTTTTCCTTTCTTCCTGCAGAGAAGAGAAATGATTGCTAATGAATTGCAAGCATGGGGTATGGAAGGATCAGTTAATATGGCCCAAGTATTCAGTAAAACAAATACATTAAAGTGATCAAGTAATAAATGAAAATAGACCCAAAGAGCAGGTTCCACTGAGAAAACATGTGAGAATGTAAATTAATGTGACTTGATGAAACTTGAAATGTCATAACACAGCAGGGCATATAACACATCAGAGGAAATGTGAAAATTATACTTTTTCCTGAAATCACAGTTTTCAAAAATAAGTGGCTTTTAAATTCTTCTAAAAAATATACTAAAGGAATTAGTGTCAAGAAAAAGGTTATTGTTGTTTATCAGACTGCAGGCTCATGGTGGCTTTTCACAAATATCCTCTTTTATTTCTCTGACTATACAGTAGGAAAAGAAAAATCCAAAAGTCTTTCTACTTGTCTAGTTCTCTCTTCTTAATTTTGCACAAGGGATTTTTTAAAGTTGTTTGGAGTAAGTGGGTAAATGGCATGATAAGCCCATATATTGGAAAAGTCTTTCCTCTCTTTCCATCATGAGGGATTTTAGATTTTTCTACTGGCCTTGATGCTGGAATGTAGTCCTCACTGGGATCTGAGAAATTAATTAGAAGGAAAAGGATTCCTCCCCTGCAGAACACCACAGAGCTAGGAGGTTGTAGAAGAACAGGTCCCTTTTTTTCTGGCATAGAGCATATTTCTGTAGGAAGAGCACCAAGAGTGCAGGTCTGCAGAGCCAAAAAAGTTGCCACAGTTCACAGAATTGTTCATTTCCTGCTCTGACTGCAGTGTGCAGAAAAGGCAGCCTTGGCCTCCTTCTCTAATTCTGAGCACTCCATGGGAAGACTGCACTGGATTCTGGCTGAAGATGGGTATCCTCCAAGGCAGTATCCTAAATGTGCCTGTGCCAACCACCACCTCTCCACACTGCCCCAGCTCAGATGCTTCCCCCAGACTATTTCTTGATTTTTTTATTTCCCAGTTTCTCTAATCCACTTAAATAACCCTCAGTGAAATTACTTTTATTCCACAGAAGAGTGTCTATAAGCAGAGCAGTCTGGGTTGCTTGGGGACAAAAGGTATCCTGATGCAACCCAACCCCATCTCTTTTCATGCACAACTGCAGGAGGGTGGGATGGTACTGTCCAAAGTGAAAGCTGGCAGACTCCTGTGTAACAAAACCTGTTCGTGGCAGGTAAATGTGGGGAGGCCTTGTCCCTGGGTATGCAGAAACTGGTGGGGAGGAAGGGAAACTCTGTTCCAAAAAAGAGGTCCTTTGAAGAATGGGGTTTCTAGTTCCATAAGAATTGGTAGCAGAATATGAAGCAAAACCATAGAAGTAGAGTCCCATCCACTTGCCTGGCTAGTTAAGCTAAAGAAACCAGTTTGTTTTTGCAGTTCTTAGCAGGTGTGATCTCTCCAAGATACCTTTTATTTGCTTATTTATGTATATCATTGCTGATGAAGATGATTAAACTTCCCTGTTATAGAGGAAGATGATTACATTTCCCCATTATGACCCACATTTGACTCAATAAATTATAGCTTTACTTTCTGCATCATCCACTACATGTGTTTAGACAGGACCTCTGAAATACTTTGCCTGTGTTTCCCAAAGGAGGAGTTGGTGGCCTGAGGAAAACCTTTTGTGTCTTCAGAAAACCAGGAGAATACAAACACAAAATAGTAAACTGTTTACTATTATTGCCCTGTTCTAATTAAACCTTACAAATTATTTTTCCCTGCTGGTAGACTTTCACTGCTGGAATTTATTTCTAAAGCAGTCCTATGTCCTGTCAGTTGGTCTGCATTTACACTGCAGTTTTTCTGTCTGCTTGCATTCAAGCCCTGAGAGTGTGTTGCTGCCTGCCTTAGTTTTTTTCCTGGTGGGAGCGAGTTGTAGCTGTTAATAGGACATTTCCAGAAGGGTTACTACTAGTTAGTTTTTCAGAGCTGTGCCCTTTCAGTTCCCTGCTACTCTTTACTCTTGTTTTGGGTGGCAACTTTTGTTTATTGCTTAGAACCAGCAATGCGAGAAGAAGAGACATTAATATTCCTCAATGAAAGACAGTTTTTAAGAAATAAACTCATTTTACTACATGCAATGGAGAACAAGTAGAAACTGAGCATCTGAGTGAACCACACCTCACAAGAACTTAAGAGAATGAGCCACTGGGAAAAATCTGGAGTAGAAGTGCTCTCCTGTATCATCCCAGAGGGCAGAGTATCAACAGGGATGTCCATCCTACAGGGATCAGTGGTAGAGACCAACTCTTTGAAAGCTTCTCACCAGGTTAAAAACTCAGTCACAGCAATTAACTGTACATTGCTGAAGTCCTGGGATTGGTTTTTAATAAGTTTGGGAAAAAAATTATGTGCAAAATAAACAAACAGAAAGAGGTTAAAATATTCAACAATTCCTTAATAGAAAATGGGTCAAAATAGCTTTTCTATTATGGAACAATTGTGTGTGTCTTTTGGAACATTTACTTGTGGGACACTCTTGAAACATGTTTTAATATAAATACCTCTTGCTGTGAGACCAGTTGCATGACTTATGCAGTCATATTAAAAATTATCTGTCCAGATGATACAAAGTTTAGAGTGAAGAGCTGTCTTAAGCCCCAGACAATATTGGTTTCACTAGGATCAGGATTTCACTCTCATTTCTTAATCTCTGACATACTGTGCTAAAATTGTTAATTATTGTGTCTGATCACCCTGATCAAACTAGCTTACAGTTTCTCAGTCATGGACAGCAGTACAGAGATTCACTAATTTTAAGAAAAACAAAGTCAAAAGATTTTTAAGGCATTTTGGATATTACAGTAGCCTTTAAAGACCTTAGTGATGATACAGCTGGAATTCTGGTGTCAGGTAATATTTCGTGGTGTTTGATTCTTGCTGTTATTAGCATGTTTGGTTGCCTTCCTTCTTAGTGAGTCTTTAAGCCATTTGTACTAATCATTGAGGTGTTGTATTATGGTATTGGAGCACCTCTGTCCAAATCCATACATAAAACCCAGCCCTTAAAACCAACAAAATTAAAGGAGGAAACCTCGGTTTAAAAACTATTTCAAAACGTGTCATCCACCTTCATTTTGCTGTCACCTGCCTGGAAAGTAATGAAGAGAATGAATACAAGGAATAGTAAGTGTAGGAACAAACACAGAGGGAAGGTCAGCCTGGGGTTTTTCCTCAGGTGCATGGGCTGGTGTCCATCAGACCACACTGTTGAGTACTGGCTCATACCATCAGAAAGCACCACGCTCCCACTGCAATCTGTACAAAATGGGATGGGCTTAAACCTCTTATTTCTCATTCTCCAGCCATATCTCATTCCCTGCCACTGTTTCATTTCCTTACACTGTGCTCCTCCCCACCCTTGATTTGCTAACCTCTGCTATCAGCAGCAGCAGTACAAGCAGCTCCTTGTCAATGCCAGGCTGTGTTCCTCTCAGGAGCAGATTTTGTAGTGGTAGTATTATACATACCAGAAAGGGAACATCTGCCTCCTGCTTTTCCTTCCTTCCCCAAGCCAGCTCTCTTATTTCCTCCTACTCCCAAACTTCATTATTTCAACTTAAATATTTCTTCTACATATAATATCCATCACTCCTGTTTGCTTTTGCTGCTTCTGAGCAGTCAGGAACACTCTTCTTTCTTTTACATGAAGGTCAGCAGTGGGGTTTGGGTTTCCAGTAGCAGCTATTGAGTGCTGTTGTAGTTAAATGAGCTGAGACCATTCCTTCCTTCCTTTGCATTAATCCAACAGGATTTATATCACCTGAGTCATATAGATCATCATCTTGTGACATCCTAAAGGATTTTAAAGTGGCATCAGACATGTTTAAATACCTAGAGGACTTCCCAGTTGTGGTCAGCCAGCTTCTTTCTCCAAAATTCTGCATTATAATTTGTTATTGGATCTTATAACTTGGCTGTACCCAGCACTGTTCACAAACAGGCAATGGAGAGTGTCTTAGTAGTAGAAAATCCCATTGCTCACATGAAGTTATAGAAGCTTCCTGGAAGCTGCCAAAGCCAAAGGAACTATGCCATTTATAATGCTGGCTCATAACCTGACCTGCTGTTGTAGTCTGTGCATCTTCTTATGCCTACAGATTTCTTGTGCATGTCTCAAAAGCAAAAGCTTGGAATAAGAATGTTTTTCTTAGCACAATGCTGTACCTCAAGTTGTGATAACAGAGAATCTGAAACATAACCCCCAAAGGACTGTCCAGTTACATGACTCAATTTTCAGCTCACCTATTTGTCTCTGTCACTTGCTTAACCATTCCATAACATTCTGTTTGCAGGTTGTATTACCCATTTTTTAACTGAATGACAGTGTTCACATAGCTGTGAATGGCAGGTGGCCTGGATTTTTACTGGATGTATAAATTAAACAAAACAATTTAGACAGCCTTCCAAATTCCTCCACTCTTTCTAGAGTAGGTTATTATGTATCTTGTCAGGAGGAAAGCACCAAATTGCATCAGTTTCGAACCACCTTTCCAAATGAAGTGTTGAAATTAAGAATAAATATTACATCCTTATTTTAACTGGTCAATGCCAATGTTATGCAGACATATTTTCATAACAGTTGTTGTCATAACCTAGTAACAATTTATTCTAAAAGAATGAGTTCTACTCCAACACCTGCTCGTACATTGTGTATTCACTCCTGTATCTCTCTACACATATCACATATTTATCAGCAGGAACTCGGGGATTAAATTATTGATAAAGTGATGAAGAAAGGCAAGAGGCAAATAAGTTATCCTGAATGGAGGCCAGCAAAGCAATACTGCTGTGCCATTGAAGTGTTTTCCACATACACCATATGAAAACTGCTTTTGTCTGTTTCTGGATTCTTCCAGTGGTCTCCACTGTATCCTTCCTGTGCCTCATCTAGGCAGACTTCTTTATTCATCCTCTACCTATGGCATTATTGAAATTGCCCTCCTTCTGCTCCCCCAGCCTATCTGTGACTGCAAGTGCCATGGAAACAAAATCTGCTGTTCATCTGTTTGAAGAAAGGGGACCTCTCTGACCAGTAGGAATCTCTTGTCTCCAGCTCATAAAGTCTTTGAAGGATGGCCTGTCACTCCATAGATGTGTAGAGCATTTAGCACACGGGGCTGCCCCACTGGGACTTGGAGGTGGGATTGCTGTACAAATGGGAGCAGTGCAGGTTTGTGGTAAAATGATGAACTACACAGCCATGTGGCATCATTTATCACACAGCCCTCACTACAACAAACAAAGCATGGAATATAGTAATTCCTAAAGATGTATATCACTTTTTCTTCCTCCCTTTTGTCTTCTTTAGAGGGGAAATTTATACACCACTATGCTAAGCTGTGACTAGGAGTGGGTACCATTTGAAAACAGGGCTGCAGAAAAAGATTTGTTTCAGAATAATAAAATGCTTGAGAAAGCTTCACTAGAGAATTCTGAAAATTACTTGATGATAATCTGCTCTCAGTCTAGGAAGAGTCAGATGATGCTGATAAAGAAACATTTGAAACTTGAGCATTTGACAGTGGCGTTAGGATTTTTTAATTAATCAGCTTTCCAAATGCTGAATTTATATCTGCATTTGGCATATAGTCATTGTAGATAGTAAACTGTACTTAGTAATCTTGCCTGTTCTTCATGAATCTTCTTGGCAGACAGATGGGAGCTCTACATCTGCCTGAATCCAAAGAGGTCTTCTCACACACGAGAAAACTTATCAAAGCCTGACCAACAAAAATGACCCCCCAAAGTCAGTAGCCCCATCATAATAATCCACAGGAGAGCTGGAAAGGGTGGGAAAGAGAACAGGAGAGCTTGATGGGAAAGAGTATGCAGGGAGGACCAGAACCCACAAAGGGCTGGGGAAGGCAGGTCTGAGACCACTGGAAAGGCACAGGGATAAACAAGGCAGTTTCCCACAGACCTGAACGTGCAAATGGCCTTTGTCTCTCACTTCATCTGTCTCCCACAGGGAATAGTCTGGCATCTCATCTCCTGGGTTGCAGGGAAGGAGGAGGGTTTGCCAGTGCAAGTGTGACTGGGAGCTCCCAGCTCCTCCTCACACCTACCACTTGCTCTGCTGCTAAATGCAATATGCTTTGCCATTACCTAGCTGTAATTTGTTAAATCGTTATAAAGAACTTTATCACTATAAAGGAAAGCTTCAGCTGCAGAGTTGAAAGACTTGTTTCAAATGTGAATATTCCACATGAAAGAATTTCTCTTGTTTCAAACCATTTGCATTTTCCTTGCATGTTATTGATCTGATTGAACAGTTCCCAGATCAAAGGCATGCTGGTAAATGAGCAGCCAAGGTGGCAATATGTGAAGTGGACAGCTGTTAAGAGAGCAGCTGAAATAATTGCCCAAAGATTTATTGGGTAACATGATTAATGATTATGGAAATATGATGACATGATACCAAAGAGTAGTGTGCAGTGATTGATGGGGAAGTTGGATAAGGCCAAGCTTAGATATCAGAGTATGGGAAACAGTATTACAGCTTGTAATCAAGGTATATATGGTGCTTAGTTGTTAGGAAATTTTGATGTTTGGTTTTGCTTTCTGATAAGAACTTAAACTCCATAGTTGTGTGTAATATTTTTCTTGCAATGAGGTAAGAAAACCCCTCCTGCTAACAGTGCATGGTAACAGCAGAATAGATGTGAAGAGACAACCTCATATTTTTTTTAAAATCCCCATAAAACTCACTGGAAGCTCAGGCTGCTGTTTTAATTAACACCTGAGCAAACTATACATAACACATTAAAGTAGAAAAGGATCTGTTAGTGGAATGACAGTAGTTTGCATATAGACAGCTTTTTCTCCTGTTTTGTTTTTTTTTGAACCTCAAATTCCAGCAGCCAATGGTAGCATAAGGCAGGAGATGGGACCAAATTGGCATATAGTCATAGTCAAATTGGCATATAGGCATGTAGCAGGCTAGAGCTACACCATAGCAGAAATATTGCAAATTCTTGCAGTTCATTCTCTGTTGAAAGTTATATGAGATTTCTATTCTCTCTGTGCTGGTCAGTGATGCAAACCTTCCTCCTTCAGAAAGTTTTGTTTAAGGCTCACAAAAGAGAAGGCAATATTAAAAAAAAAATAATAAAAAGCTATTATAAAATATGAAACATTAACAGAGAATTTTAGAGGTGAGAGTAGGCAGCAAAATCATCAGGGTGAAACCCCAGTCCAGGAAAATGGAGTGCAAAATTGACTTCAGCTTGGGCAGGATTCCAACCTGGGGGTTTTTTTTGTTCGGTTTAGTTTTAAATTCCATTTCCTATATTGAGTATACGTGAACAGGATTCTACTCTGGATCTGAGACACAAAATTTCTGTGTGCCAGAAAGTTGGCTGCTCTTGGCTGCTGTAAGTGAGGGGACCTCATTGAAATTTCCAGTTGGGTGGCAGCAGATGACAGCTATTAGTCCAGAACTCCAGCTCCTGCCATTGGATAGTTGTGGTATGACAACAATTGCCATAGCTTTAAAAACAGAGTGATGTGGGTAGAATGATTTAAATGTAAACAGCATTGTTCATGCTAGACAGTTCTGGAAAGAAATATCCATATTTGAAACCTTGGAAATGCTGTTAATCTCTTCAGGGATGTGAGACAACAACAGAGTTGGTGTAGGATTTGAGAGAGATACCAGGAAACCTAGTGCTTTAAAGCTATAATCTAGTTTGCAAGCCTCAAGAGTGAGCCTTAGTGAGATTACAGTTCTGGTGAAGATTTTTCACAACAGAAGGCAAGAGGTAGAGTTGAATCATCTGTTGGCATTTAGGGACAGATTTATTTGTAGCCTTAGGTGGGAGACCTGGCTCTATTCACATGCAAGATGATGTGATGGGTCAAAGCCCCAGTGTTTAGTTATGACCATGCTCAGACATCCTGAAATATCATATCTTTATTGAATCCATCACAAATACCATCTGCCGCATCACAAAGCCCACACCTCATTTTATGGCACACACAGGCTTCCCAATGAGAGAAAACTGGGATTTCTCTGCAGCACTTCCACACCAGCTACTCTGCCTGGCCTTTCTGAGAGCTGTTCTGAGGCAGTCATAAATGATGGCTTGCTACAGGGTTCACATACTGGTTCAGTCATTTCAGTATTTCCAAAGTGTAGCCTGTAACTACTGTGTGGCAAGGGCTGTGTCTGCCCAAGTGTCTCTGTATGCTGCAGTCATGATGTTAGAACCAGAGAAGTATAATTTACAGCCTTGTGCACACCTGAACCCAAATATGTGATGTCTTTTTATCTTGTTCCAGAGATTTGTTCTGATAGAGTTTCTCATGAATATATGAATATCAGACTGCTGGTACTGCACTGGCTTTTTTTTCTTTCTTTTTCTTTTTCTTTTTTTTTTAAATTATATTTATAACCAGGATCAAACCTGGGCTAGCCCCACCTGGCTTTTGCAATGCACCATGGCAAGCTCTGTGGTACATTGGGATTCCTGCAGTGGTATTATTTTAAAACAGAAAACCACCAAAAAAACCCACCAAAGAAAAAATCATAAAAAAAATTGTCACTGATTTAAATGTGATTGGGACAATCTTGTTTGCCTACAATCCTACAGCATTTTTAAAAAAATACTTCAGTGACTGTTCTCCCAATCATTTCGGTTCTCAGCATTTTTCCAACTCCAGGTTGTGCAGGCCTACACCATAGAAGTTTGGAAAGCATGTTAATACCACTGAAACAGGTCAGCCGAGGGTCTCTGCATCAAGCTGTGGTGGAAATGCTTATGACACCCTTGTCTCAAGAAGCTCTGACTTCCAGGTGCTCTCTCTTTTCTTGCCCTGTGCCATGTCCACAGCTCATTTCTGGCCAGCTCAGCTTTCACACTGGCTGGCAACCTCGCTGTTATTCCAGGTCCTGGCCCACCCCCCCTGTACCCCTAACAGGCAGTCCTGCTTGCAGGGCCCCTCAACACCCCCAGAAGTGGGGACATGACTCTGCCCTTGGACTGCTCCCTCTGGTTCCTGGCTGCTTATCACTTGGCAGACCAAGTCATTTTCAGTCCACCCATCTTCCTGGCTGAGGTTCTCCCATGATGAGCCCTTTATACCTGTAATAGGAAATTTTGCAGTTCCACTCCATTTCATATTTCTACTCGAGAATTTAATTTTTTCATTTAGCTATCCAAAAGTAGTTATTTAGCTGCAGGACAGGAATTCAGGTAAGAATGTGTGATCAAACCTTTCATTTCTGACTCCAGCTTTAAGTTCAGGTTAACCTGCTCTTGCTGTGTCTGGTTATAGCAATCAAATTATTAGTAAGAATATTACCTGGGATAATTTGAATCAGTTTAAATGAATGATTAATAGTGTAGGCATTATAAGAACCCAGTAGCAACAGCAAGAAATTAATGTTTTTTTTTCTCATGAAGCACACAGGAAATTTATATGGATTATTAATAAAATAGGGAGCATTTGGCACCTTTCAGAAGGCAGTAAGGTTGGCAACAAAGCTCCTTTCACAGAAGATGAGATTGATTTGCATTGCAGGAATCAGATTGTGAATCCTTGTTGGCATAATGATAGCTTCACACCTACTTCTGATGGAAAGGTGTGCAAAAGCTGCACTTTACACACCTGTTGGAAGCTGTACCAAGGGACTGAGGACTGAAAAAGTAAATGAGTGTGAAGGTTCCGATCCAGAGAAGAACTAGATTTGCCTGCACCATGTGATCTGAACTGTGTCCAGTTCTGGGCTGCAGTGTACATGATAGACATGGACTTACTGTGAGCCCAGCAGCCAAGGGCCAGGAAGATGATTCAGGGATTGGAGCACCTTCCATATGAAGGAAGGCTGGGACAGCTAGAACTGTTAAGAGAGAGGCTTGGGGGGAATCCATTTGGAAACAATCCAATGTGCACTGTGCTCTGGGGTAACCCTGCTTGAGCAGGGAGGCTGGACCAGATGACCTCACTGTGATCCCTTCGATCTTCAACCATTCTGTGATTCTGTGATCTTACCAGTGCATATAAACACTTGATGGAAAGGAATGAAGACAAGGGAGCCAGACTCTTCTCAGTATTGCTCAGTGACAGAACAGGAGACCATGGGCACTAGTTAAGCTGCATCTATTGCAAAGTAGAAGCATTCTTCAATTTTCTTGTTGAAATTACTCAAGGCACTTAAAATAACCCATACTTCATTGCATCAGACTTGGAGGATGACAAGCTGGCCTAGAATCAGAAATTTTTGCTTGGATGCCCAGCCCTTATTTAAGAGTTTGTCTTGTAAAGCATCTACCTCAAAGTAAACCACAGCCATGTTATTGGGGTATTCCTGTGGGAAGCAGGGGCAGTGAGTATAAATCCTAGCTGGAAAGGCATAATTAAGACCTTGCAGCACCAGAACTGAACCATACTGCTCTGCTAAGCCTTCCCTATTGTGGTGACCATGAACCCTGGATGGAAGGTGAGAATCTTGCTGTAGATGCTGAATTTTGCAGCTGCAGGGACTCCAGGGTGGAAGGTGCACACTTAAAATACAGGAATTTCAACAGTAAATGACAAGTGCCTAAAGTGTCCTTCTGGATCTTGGCTTTGGTAGCTTTATCTTCAGTATATTTCCCCAGATGAGAGCTGAGGAACTTCATCAGAGATGCCCATGGAGGAAGGAAGGAGGAAATGATATTGCAGTGTGGTATTTGCTTTATTTATTTATTTATTTACAGAAAAGCTGTATTTGCTTTTTCAATAGGCGCTAGTCATTAGTGTTGTCACAACTCTGGAAATTCACTCAAAGAAGATATCTGAAGGAAAACCTCTTCCTTCCTGCACACACATATATAAGCACAGATTTTTGATGATGCTTTCAGATAAACAGCCATCACAAAGCCTCAGTTTCATTTTATCTCCATTTTAGCTCCAGGAAAAAAATTGCTGCTTCTGCCTGCAGCCTAAACAATTCACTTTGCTGCCAAGTGCCATCTCAAAAAGAGGAACAGTATAAACTAATTTCATACCTATTCAGTTCAATAATAGGTATTGTTCTAACTATACCGCTAGTGATAAGAGACAGAACAGCTTATTTGCCATTGCTAAGCAACTGTTAAAACACTGTGTAGAATTCAGCCAGCTCTAATGGGCTGATAGAAATCAGTGTCTGAAGTTCTTGCTTGCATTAGGAAGTCAACAATAATTGTCCTTCTCTATTAACATGCATTTAATCTGGCTGCACCAGATTCAATCAGGATTCTGTCTTAATGGTGTTTGGAATGGTCTGTTCTCCCTTAGAAAAAAATATTTAACCGTAATGCATTGACCTGCTTTAATCCTCTTGTTTTGTTTTGATGCAGTGATGAAGGAGAACAGGAAAAATAAGGTAATATGAAACACTCTGCAGAAATAAAAGCTGCTGGTGTGAATGGTATCAAGTGGTAAAGCAGAGTTTGAGGTATTTAGATAGGGTTCCATCAATCACAAGATGGCATTTGTGTCTGAGATGCAAAGACATCTGCAAAACCCCTATACATTTGGAAAAACAGAATCTAGGCAAAACAGATGTGCATAAAACCACGGGATTTTTAGCTTAACTTATGAGTTCAGATTTTAGTAATTTCTGTACATCATTTAGGAGAAGGGACTTTGGGGGCTCTGATCATGCCTTACTGAGGTAAGGTATGGGAAAATGAATAAATGCAAAGGAAGAAATGTTGCACAAGAGACTCCTGCATTCATAAGCACGGCTTTGTAGCTGCAGAATTATTTCTGTGACCTAAAAGGAGAATGCATTATTATGAGAGGGTGATAGCTCCTCAGATGCTCTGTTCCCTGTGTGAAAGTAAAGATGCATGAGTAAGTAACGATGCATAAGCAGAGGGACTGAAGACTGACTGATGCTGGAGCTGGAAATCTGTACTGGTGCTCAACACTACTCCATTGCTTTCACTTCTAAGGTACATAAACATATGATTAACACTTATGCCTGTCAGCAATCCCATCACATTCATCAGAACCAATACTGCTTCCTGTTAAGTAAAAGCTTAAATGCTCTGTTTGCACAAGCTGAGAAAATCAGCACTTTGCTCCATGCAGGTAAAACAACACTGCCTTGCTCAGCCCACTGTGCCTCACACCATGACTTGCAAGAGACAGATCTTGGTGTCACAACAGAGGACTAAGTGCTTTGAAAGACAGACTTAAGCCAGTGCCTGAGTCAGAAAACTAACTTGTCACATAATGATATGAAAATGTGGGGTAAAAAGTTGAGACCGTCCCTCCGCAAAGCTTACGGCAGTGTCTGAGTCACCACAGGACATGAGAAAGCTGCCGGCAATGGCATGCAAAGCAGGCTGGATCTCAATTCTCCTGTTATGTAACTCTTATGTTAGCATCTTCTCTGTTCCATATATAAACTCAGAAAACATTAAAAAGCTGTTGCTGAAAGCAGTGCTTTTATTTATTCATTTATATGAGCCAAATGTGACTTAAAACATTATTTTCCACACAAGCTTTAGTACAGGACCAGGCACTTTCTTTGCTGGTATTGATGCGACCATTTATTTCTGGATCATTAAAAGGATGTTTGCACCCCCTAGTGTATAAGAATTTGCAAGATATCATGTTCTTCTAATAGCATTAGCTAAATGAGGATGTTTAATATTAAACCATAATAAAATCCCCCTGGTACAATCTTAAGCAACTTCAAGGGAAAGAACCAGAAACTCAAAGATCATCTTAGGTGTAATCCCTCATGTCCCTGACCTCAACAACTGAAAACAAGTTCTACTGAGTTGGATTTTTATATCACTGGAAGATATCAGAGATCTAAAGTTCAAAAATGAGACTGTACAGAAACCAGAGAATTCAAATCCAGACCTTCCTGAGACTCAGGGATGTTGAATCCAGCATCAGCCCATTGGTGAGATAATGTCTGTAGCTGTGTTTCACTGAAGGACAGATTTCTTTGGATCTACTCCAGTTAACAGAAACTGTGAAAATGAGAGACAGGCACTTAACTGTTCTCCAGGAACTACTTCCCAAATTGTCACAAGGAAGCAGACCTCTCAATTCTGACAGTGGCTCACATCCTGCTGTTTGGAGCTAGGTGTTAAAACACTTTTGAAAAAGCTTCTTACAGCTGTGGACTCCTTTCTCCTTCTTCAGATGTGACTTTACTTATGGTGTTAAACAAGGTAGAACCAGTCTCTGAGATGAACCAGCTGAACTTCCCTTGCTGGGACCCAAAGTGGCAGTTCAGCTCCCTGTGTCCAGCGTGACCTGAGTAAAGCCCACGTGCTCCTGGAACCAAACCAAACCCAAGTTCTGGCTCCTGGCTGTTGTGGAACAGGCACAGTTTATGGGAGCACTTTCTGGTGGGACTTGCACTGACTTTTGAAGATTCACTGTGTGACCCAGACCTCTGCAGCATGGCCTGGTATGTGCAGTTTGCTGACTGTCACTTGTGTGGGCAGGCTCTGATCAGACCAAACTGCACAATAGTGCTTTCAAGAATTCCCCTGCTCACCCCTTTGCTAAAAACAGGATTTCACCATTTCCCCTGAGGTGTCTGAAACCAAATCACCCTGGCCTTGGCAAGTGTCTGACAAAAATATGATATTGCCAAGGTAAAAAAACAGTCTGCTTTCATTATCCAAGCAGAATTAAATGTAAAAAGCAAACAAACTGCATAAATGATGAAAATTATATTAGATTTTTAGATTGACTTTATTATGTAAGTAGTTTCTTGCAATATGTGTTCTAAAATACGACTTTCAGTCAGTACTATTTACTATATTAAAAACAGACTGATTTTATTTACTGTACTATGCTTGTTAGCTCCTCCAAGCCATTTTATACTGTAATTTTAAATTAATTCTTTAGGCTTTCTTTCAAAGAAAAGCAACTTGGCTTTTTGACATAGTAGTCCTTAATAAGTTACAACCAAGACACTGCCAGGAGCTGTGATGATGACTTCTGTCAGGTATTCTTTTCTTACAGAGAATGGAGTCATCGTGATATTAATGAAGAGTTCTTTGTGTAAATAAATAACAATAATAATGTAATATATAAAAAGAGCCAGCATATCACTCCTAAAGGTCCCCAAAGAATTACATTTCAAGGTTCCGTAGTACCAGTGGGGTATAAACCAGGAAAATGGTATAATGAGAACATGTTTTAAAAATTACACGAACAAAAAGAAAATTATACTGACATGCACAGGTGTCAGTTTTAAAAGCAACTCTCCACCCATATTTTGAAAATTAAATCTATCCACTTGAGAAGTTGGACTGGTTACTTGCAAATGCCTTTTTAAATTATTTTTATTAAAAGCCCAGCTCTTTCCATTTAAATTAATTTTATTTCGGAGCCTTTCTTTTTCACTATCATTACTTGATACTCAGTACTGCTACTTTTGTGGGACAAAATTACAGCTGGAAAACTACAGAAGTTCACAAACTCTTCATTCTGATTAAGAAAATTCTGGTACCATGTGTTGCATTTCTAAGAACAGAAAGAAAAAATATTTCTTTCTGTAGATTTCACTGCACTGTGAACTCCACAGAACTGAGAACTTTTATTACATATAAAAAGAAGTCTTGTGCAAGCCAGAAGAATCTGCCCATCACACCTGTCACTTTTCACAGGAGGATGTCAACATAAAATGTAGGTAGAGAAATGTGACACACAGCTTTTCAGGGATTCAGCTGAAATCAAATGAAGGAATGGAAGATGTGATAATTCCCCTGCTCCAAATAGTGAAAATAACTGAGGAATTTGTAGCTACGACATGGCTTGCCATGAAATATACTGGCTACATTGAAATTCCACATAAACTGAAATGGGCCTTTGTTCTTGGGGCTCTGAAAGAGATTGTCATACTTTCCCAGTCCTCCAGTAATGCTCAATGTTGTTTACATAGGAATGTCAGAGTGAGTTGTTTCTGCTCCTCACAACATTGCACTGTGTAAAATTAAAGAACAGATGAGAAAGATCCCTGCATTTATTATACACCTAGGATTATCTGAGATCATACTCAAGACTCTGATGTTTTTTTCATTTTTAGGAAACCCCACTCCTACTTCTTGCTGGTGAGATGCTGAATTTCATTTAATAACCTGTTCTTGTCTCTTGAATATCTAATATGATATTTTACATGAATATTAGGATGTGTATAAATATTGCTCATATTTCCCACTTCAAGAAGGCTGAAGGATTTTAACTTTTGCAAAGATGCAAATACTTGGTCATATATCCCAAAAGCCTCATGCAGCTATTATTTCAAAAGACATCACCTTAAAGTCTTGGAGAGAGAGCACTGTGGTTAATGCAGTTTGGCAAGTCAGTGTGATATTCACTGCATTACCTTGACATGGTTTAATGGAATGAGAAGCATGCACTCTGTGTCAAGGAAAATTACCTGGTGACCCTTGCTGTAGCTTGATGCCTGTTCTTAACTGGATAGCTATGAAATGGTGTGGAAAACCTTATATGAACTCCACTCCCCCTGGCTCTGTCCCATGTGAAACTCATTTCTTATCAGCTTGTCTATTAACAAAAAAAAAAAAAAAAAAAAAAAAAAAAAAAAAAAGAAGATTGATTTGGTGTTTTCATTTGCTACAGTATTATTTCATACACACAACAGAGTTCTCTGTTGAGACTTCCTCCTGGCCTAACCCCCTGATGGAAAGATAAACCAATAATGGAAGTGAATACAGAAAAAATAAATAAGTCTAGGGAAATGCAAAAGATACTTTTTTTATTGTGATGAGAAGCAAAGGGACTGCAGTCCCTTTTTGCAGGAAGCCATCTTAGTCTGCTCTCAGAAAATTTCTTCCTTCCTCAGAAAACAGATTTGCAGAGTGAATTTTTTAGCTGTGTAATATAAAGGAACCAAATTTTACCCCCCCCCCCCCCCCGCATGAATAAACAGATTGTCAGTGACAGTTGCAAAATTAATTTCATGTTCTTGAAAGACACTGGATGATGTTAAAATCCTCTGTTGGTTCACCTCAGAAGAGGCATGTCTTCTAAAGACCTCACCCCCGACCAAGAGATCAAATTTGTAAGTACTTGAGGGCAGATCACTTTATTCTTTGGCTCATCTGTTCTGATTGCCAGGAATACTCCCAGTCAGTGCCAGCCCCAGTAAGTGCCCACAGAGATGCAGCCACCCACTTTACCACTTAAGAGCTGGTTCTTCCCTTGCTTTGGTGGGGAATGTAGGCAACTGGTTGGGGCAGATCTCTGGAGCCTCACATGCTCATCCTGCACACATCCCTTTGGATTTGTGCCAGGAAACATATTGGTCAGACATCAGCAGCAGGGCTCCAGCAGGACCCTTCTGCTTTGGAACCTGACTTTCTGTGGGAAGGAGGCAGCTGGGTGCAATGTACTGGGGGAATGCACCATCACACACTGCTGCCTCCACCCACAGCCTGGTGCTGTGCTCCCAGCCAGCAAGGTGAGCTCTGGAGCGGGAGCAGCTCGTGCTCCACAGCACAGGAGTGGTTGCCGTGTGGTTGGGTGTGACTAGACCTAGGCACAAAGCTTCCAAGAGCTGGAAGCTGCACACTGGCACCTCCCGCACCATGAGGGCTAGCAAGCGGTGCATGCACAGGGATGCTATTTTTACAGCATGTTGAACTCACTAGGTGAGAGCGTCAGTGCCTGAAAAAGGTGGAAAACAGTAAAGAGACAGGTCCTCAGTACTTCCCTTTGATGTCTCTGATAACATGAAAGGCAGCTTATGCCACTATTCTGGTACAGTGACATTAAAAAAATCAAAAAAGAAATGAAAATCGTCAACCATAGAGGAGATCCCTGCAATTTGGCTGTGCTCCTGATCCACAAAGCTACTTTTCTGGTTTCTCCCATTAGCCCAGCTGCAATATGTGCAGAGGCAGATTATGTATCAGGCCAAAATATTAATGTTCACAACATTAATGCTTTGGAGCCTTTAAATTGAAGAGCACTAACAGAAAAATCTTTTCAATCCTTTCATATAAAATCCCATCATTCTGAACTGACAAAAACAAATGCAGTGAACTTTCAGTGATATTGCACCATATAAAAAGGTTATTAAAAATGTATTTGAAGGACTAGCTTTGTCAATACTAATGGACAGAAGAAAGGGAGGGCTTCCCAGTTCAGGCACTGATGTACAGACTTACTGAGGGAGTGATTACTGCAATAACAGATTCTGGTAGCTTTAAGTTAGACAGCATTTTTAGACTTCATATGCAAAGAATCGCCTTCAGTTATAAAAAGATGAGATACTTAGTAATACTGAGGTGAAATAAGAATATGTGTCTAAAGAAATTCTGCCAAGTAGATATTGGTTTGGCTTTGAAAATGTGTTTGAAAGATGGGGTGGGAGAGATAAAACATAGCAGTGTAGAGGAATAGAATAATATTGGTAGGAATGTAAATGATTTATTGGTTTATTTGTTGATTCTTATTTCCATATGTTGATTCTTATTTCCATAGTAATCAGAAGGGTTTTTTGAGATGATCTTTACGTTCCCTAAAGTGATACAAACATAGCAACAAAGTGCAATGTTCAACAAAGTGCGTGAAAATTTTAAAGCACAGTTGCCTCCACTTTGAGAACTGCGTCTACTCTTATCTTGAATTCAGACAACTCTGACCTTGCCACTCACTTTGGACTAAACAACTATTTGATCAAGATTCTGTATTACCACTATAGGGTTTTGGTGCTTGTCTTCCAAGACCAAATGAAAACCAGTCAATCTTGTTCCATTGATGTAAATGAGCCTAGAACAAAACAATAACAGAGAGAAAAAGCCAATATTTCAAACCTTTACATTTGGTCATTTAGGATAAGAGGAGTAAGAATTTATTTTTAATTATAAATGTGGGATTTTTTTGATAATCCTCCCTCTGAAGAATACAGAAAGCACTCTACTCCTCCCAATGGTACGTGCTGTCACTTCCAGTTTTGTTCTCTTCAAGCATCACAACTGGTGCATTTCTTTTGGTGTTTGAGGGAAGATGAACATCTTTGACTCCAGGAGCCAGTCCCTGATGAAATGAGAAGGTGAGTGCCAACTGCCTCAGCTGTGCTGACAGCTCTCACACAGGTTTTGTACAATCCTGTCTTTTCTAGCCTCAGCTCCTAAAGGAGCAGTGCTCTGTATTTGCTTTCTTTTCAGTGCACAGTAGTCTCCTTTTCCCAGGTTAATTGAATAAATGGAATGCCCATTAGTTCTTGAGGCCTGTGGGCCTTAATGATGCAAGGGTTTTATATAATAAACCCAGTACAATTGTTCTTGTTCAAAGACGGTCCCTTTGAACTACAGCTGGAATATCTGGCAGCTCTTGCCCTAGTGGTAAAAGGTCCATCCCCATCAGGACTTAAAAAAACTTTTAATTAATTTAATAGGATTTAAAAAAAATATTTTCTGGCAGTTCTGCCTTTGAAGTGATGTGAGATAGCAGAAGAACACAACAGACTGTTTAAGAGAACAATATAGTAACATGTAACAAGTTCTCATAAAGGATATTTTTGGTTTGGTTTTGGGGTTTTTGGGTGTTGGGGGCTTTTTTAAAAGAATGCTTAAATAAGTTCTGGACTTCTGTGCATTGATGCACTTGCATAATAGTCTCCAGCATGGATTTCACTGACTCTTCCAAGTTCATAAACGGGCATGTGGTAACTCAGGCTAGGCATGAAAAGTGGCACGGGCGAAAAAATTTGCATGTTCTTTTGCAAGGCAATGGCATTTTTCTCTTTTCCAGGGTGTGACAACCAATCATGACAATATTGTCTTAACAGCAAATAATCTGTAGACCTTTAGTTTGCTACAGTGTAGTGCTCTTAGACTTCCACTGCATTGCACATGTGCAGATAGGACACACACAAACCATCTAGAAAAGCATTAAAGCTGCCACTGGCTGTCATCAGAGTTTTGAAGACTGAAAAGTCTGCAACCTGGCTTACTATCGAGCATATCTCAGGGGAGATGTGTCCCTAAATTAACACTGCTAATAATGTATGATTAATATATGCATATGTAATTTTAACACAAATATCTTTGTCTTGATGACTAGAAATACAAGTTAAGACTTTCTTGATATTCCCAGAGTTATTAGGGAATTGAGATGGATTTGAACACTTAATCTTCACTGAATATTTTCACAATACTTCAAATATACATGCATATGAGTATCATTCAATGGAGAAAATGGACCTGCCCCCTGTTGTTCTGTTGACTGCATCTAACTACCCAGCTGCCCCATGGAGCTTTGTTTTATGAGTCAGCAATAATTTTTAAGTGTTTATTTCAAATTTCACTGATGTCATTTATTAAAAACTATCAAGGGGTTAATGTGAGAAGATACTTCGAAGGAAAAAAAAATCTTTGGGCAGAAATCACATATTTACACGTCTAGTGCCCAGGATACTGCAGACCCTGATACTGCAGTCCCTGTTGTGGAGTTTGAGATTTGTTTCCATAGTGTAACATTCTTTGTTTCAAGATTTTGTTAAGCCAAGCCAGGTTTATGAGCTCCCCCATTGCATCCCTTTCCCATCCACTGATCCAAGTCTGAATTCTATATAAAGAGCTATTAATACAGAATGAAGACAGGGCCTGGAACATAGCTTTCTGAAAGGCATATGACTGCAATAATTTTATGTGCTATGAAGTTTTAAAAAAAATTCCAGCCCATACATAAGTGATCACAGACCTCTGGGTAATGTGTGCTGTTGGCAGTGATGATACCCAGCACCGGCACAGGACACCAGCAGTACACTAAGAAGGGTCCAACAGCATGGCTGCCTTCTACCTTTCAGCTGTCCGCTGAAGCTTCTGAGCTCCATAACCTCTGTTAAAGGTGATCTGCAGGCACCAGGTGAGAGAACTACCTAGAAATCCTCTCTAGGGTCCATGCTCAGCGCTGCAAGCGGTCACACAAGTGAAGCCCAGAGGCTCCGGGCAGCACCTCTGCCCCGCAGCAGCCTTGCTCAAACTTCCCAAGAACACCCAACCTCTGCAGGAAAAAAACCACCCTTTATTACAACAGGTTTGTACTCCTAGCCGGTACAGATCCGGCTGTACATCAGACATTGCCCACCCCTTATTTCTCCTCCGGTGCCTTTGCTGGCTCGGCCGGACGTGCTCATTCCAGCAGCTTTATTTCCTGCTACTGCAGCGGGCGCAGGGAGGCCCAGGACCAGGAGGGTCTGCGGCCTGGGCTGTCCCACGCAACCGCGGCGGCCGCCTGGGAGCGCCAGCAGCGGCCGCCAGCGCTGGGGGGCGAGAAGCGGGGCAGGCCGGGGGCGGACTCCCGCGGGGAGAGGGGACAGCCGGGGCGGCGGGCGGGCTACCGGCGAGTTCCGGCAGTTTGTCGGCGGGCCGGGAGCGGCTCCCGGCGTGTCGCGGGCTCCCTCCGGCGGCGGCGGCGAGGCCGCTGTGCAGGGCGGGCCCCTCAGGGGCCGACGGAGGGCGGCGCCGGCTGCGCGGGGCCTGGGGCGCCCGGTAGGGGGCGGTGGGGAGGGCCGGCACCGGTGGTTAGGCACCGCCGGGAGAAGCTTTGAGCGGCGGCTCCATAGCTCAGTGGTTAGAGCACTGGTCTTGTAAACCAGGGGTCGCGAGTTCGATCCTCGCTGGGGCCTGAGGGTTTTGTTTTATTTTCCACAGAGTGGCACAGCTTTTGCCTGCACCCACGAGTAACGAGCCCGATTTTGGGTATTTTGGAGGTGGCGGACTAGAGCATGCGTGCAGGCTCCAGGGGCTTCCTGTTAAAGTAAACGCTTTGGAAACAAATGTGTTCTGTAAAACCTGAATGTGAACATTACCAGCGGTCGCCAGATTAATTTATGGCTGTGCTTCGTGCCGGCAGGGGACTGGGAGGGGGGAAGAAGCTTGGGAATGGGTGAGTAAAGATTTGCACGGCTCATGTCACAATTTCCCTGATGGCAGCTTTGGCAAAATGCTGTTAGGAGTTTAAAAGGAACAAATTGCCCCTGAGTGGAGAATAAACTGGACAGGATTATCTGAATCTTCACAGCTTGTCAGGCAAACCAGGCTGTTTGGTTTATTTCTGTGCTGGAGGCTGGACAGCGGAGGTGCAATGATTCTTTGCCCGATTCCTCCCCCCCCCCGCCCCCCCTTTTAAGTTATAGAAAGACCTAGAAAGCTCCACACAAATCGCCTTGAGCATATCACTTCAAAGACAGGCATTTGTTTTTTTTTCAGATACCCTGTCAGCAGGGTGTTTGGCTTCCAGCACCGCCATGACTGCACGCACTGCGGTGCGGGGGAAGGCGCAGCCCGTGCGGGGCTGCTGAGCACGGGCGGCTGCCGCCAAAACGCGTGGGCTGCCTCGGAGCACTGCAGCCCGTGTTATGCCCTCACAGCGCCCATCATAGCTTCTCTCCAGCCTCCCTCCTCTCCTGAGCGGAGATCAAAGCTGTGAGGATAGGATGCATGCGGCTGGATAAGTTGCCATTGCCGTGGTGAGAGGAGCGAGGGGCTGCCAGGCTGTTTGTCCCTTATGACTGAAGTTGTGGTGCGCCACGAGGGACTCATCTGAATCTGCAGTGCTTTGGGTACTTACACGTAAGAGTTGGCATGGAATGACTCCCCACCCCATCTGGGAAAACAGTGCTTGATCCTAATCTCAGTTTTATCACCTGACTACCAGCCTACACAATTCCTTGGTTCAGCAGTCTTCCTAGAGTCCTTGTGACAGATCCATGGAGGTGGTGCTAAACCCCAGTCCTTGGGAGGATCCGCTCTCTCCGGGGAGGTCTGGCCGAGGCTGGGTACAGCGTTTCTCAAGGCAAGGGAGCTGGGTCTCACCATGACCCACCAGGGCACTAGCAGAGACCTGGGTTGGCACAAGTGGCCTGCAGAAGTCACACGTGTACTTCAGGAGGCTGCATGGACTGTTTGGTCTCTCGCAAGATCCTCCAGAACGAACACGCAGGAGCTCCCGAAGCGCTGAGCCCGGCACGGCCCAGGGCGTCAGTGTCCGGCTGCGGGGTTCACCTACGGGAGGGAAGAGCAAGCACCGATGTTTGGTTGCAGAGTTCCCCACGCCCGCGAAGCACCACACGGATAGGGCTCAGCTATTCCCGTTTTCTGGAGCTACACGTGCGAGCTGCCACGGCTGCTGTCCGGTATGCTCGCTGTGCCCTGCGAGGTGGGCCTAGCCCCGTGTCAGCACTCGGGCGCCGCTCCCCCCACCAGGCTGCCCCGCGGAGCCCCGGGCTCTGCCGGGCCCCGCGTTACATAAGCGGCGGAGCACGGCCGATTCCGCCGGACGCCTCCAGGGGGAGAGCCAGGCTCTGGGAAAGGAGGGCGGGAGGAGGGGAGGGGAGCCGGCTCCTCCGAGCGGGCGGAGCGGCCCTGTCCCCGGCCCGGCCCGGGCTGCCCGCAGCGCTGGGCGAGCGGCAGCGGGGCGGGCCCGGGGGCTCGGCCGCAGCCTGGCGCGGCCGCCGTCAATCCCGAGTTTTTTTGCGGGTGCGATCGAATTTTCATTTCCGAAGATGTTTCATCACAATGAAACAGGCCCTGTTTTAACGTAGCGGACACTTAGGAGTCCTTGCGGTGGTTGTGCTGACCCATGCGTGCTCCTGCCCGCAGCCCCGCGGCGGACCGGGCTGCAGCGCTCCGCTCCAGCCTTCCCCCGGCACCTGGCAGTGCTGCCCATGGCAAGAGCCGTCGGTGCTGCCTCTCCTGACTCCAGTGCATCCACGCACGGGCATGAGTGAAAGGCGGGAGATACATCCAGGACTTTCTCCGAGCTGGTCTTCCCTGCCTTCTCCATCCTCCAAGGGATGCCTATATATGATTCCCTGATCCCAGCCGAGGAGTGACCTCAAATTTTCCTTCATCCTCTACATGTGGTGTCATCTGTACTTCATTTCTAGCTATAAAGGAAGCTTTATTAGTAGCTGTTTCTACAGAAAGTGAGAAATGTGCCAAAGCTTTGCTCAAAAACAAAGAGGTGACCTTCACCAGGTCCAGTGATGCAGTCATTAGTGATGGCATTAGAAAATGTCCGTATGGTTTGTTTCTCCAAGCTGTGGTGAGGAGCCAGGATAGTACTAGTTGTGTTTCCATTTTGGACTGCTAGCTGAGCCCCTGAGAATTGTCACGGTGTCTGGAAAGACACATACCTTGCCATGGCTGCAAGGCATTCTGAACTCAACAGAGATATTTCTCCTTGTTACATTTTTTCCAGGAAATTTATACCCATCTGCTCAGTTCAACAGCAGGAGGCATTAGACAAGAAGAGACTGTTTGCTTCATGGGTCTACTATTTTTCTTTCCAGACATGTAAAAACAATTGATATATCCAAACATATTTTACTGCAGTGTGATATAATTTTTGACAATGAGAATAAGGAATCAAAGTCAATGGCTGTGAAACTGGTTTTGTCAAAATGACATATAGTGAAATACTTTCAATATATGAAATACTTTCAATACTCCACATGCTTTAATATTGTGCAGATGATGCCAAAACAACATGAATTTCTAAAGACTCCAAACAACCTCTCTCATACCCAACTTCTAGCACCTTCTAAACCTTAGGTTAGTAAGATTTCTATTTGCTTTTTGAGAAAATAATTACAGAAACTCCCACTAATGTTACTGTATTTTCTGCTTTAGTTTGATATCAGAATTTAGATTTGTGTCAGTGAGGTAAAGCCAAAATTGAAAGTTCAGGGTTTTGTTTGTTTTTTCTAACCTAATGCAAGTACAACCATGAAGAAAGTCTTCAATGAACAGTAAAAAATATTTATTTCTACTAACCTAAGGTGTTAACAGTAACACCAGAAGGAAAAATGTGTTTGTCTTCTAAAGATACAATGTTTGGTTAGACACTGCTCTTTTACTTGTGTTCTTCCAGTTGCTAGAACAACACAAGCTATCCTGCTCCTGGTCTGGCTCTTCCATGATGTTCCACACTTTGATGGTTGACCTCCCATCCTTACAAATTTAACAGCCCTGTTACTTTGTGTGGAGTTCCTTTCATGGGGTGTCATTGACAAATTTGTTTGAAGCTCAGTAGAAAGAAGTCTGCACACCACAATCACCAAGTACAATATTGATCCAGTATGGTATATCCTGATCTCCAGCCTGAGCTGTTTCCTTGAGCCTTTTCTTCCTTGTCTGCCAAGGAATTTCTCCCTTTTAGAAGGAAGTAGCTAAAATAGTGCTGTTCAAGATGAGACTCAGGCCAAATACATTGCCAGATGAAGTGGGAGCTAAATGCAGTAGGACTTTGAATGATGATGCAAGGCCATCTTCACAGGGGAGTAACATTAAATAAATCTGTGCTTACTGGTATTCTTGGCAAGAGACTGTATTTCTGAGACGGTTAGCTATGGATGGAGAGACAACTAATGAACCCACCTGGCTTCTAGTACAGGCATTATTTACTGCAATGTTAGCACATGAAGAAGCATACTTAAAAGTAATGGGGGCCTCTCTGGTAATGAAGAAATGCAGATAAATTAAACCATACACTCTTTGCCAGGGCACTGACTGTTGTTTTAAAGAAAAATAACATCTTCTGTATTTTCAGGAAGTCTTTCCTAACACTTGAAGAATAGAAGAAAAGCAAACAGAAATGTCTTGTTGCAAATCCCCAAGATATTTAACTATATGGGTTCCTAACCTTGCTTATACTTTAATATTGATGTTTTTCTTTAGATTCTGATGGTCCACTTTACTAGAGAGATGTTGTCTTAAGATAAAACATGGCCTTTTTTTCATGCAGTTTATAATCTAATGATGGAAACACCAGGTTCTGGCAGTACAGAATGTAGGCATGATAGAATAGGTTTAAATATAAAGAAATGCATACAGCAGTAGAGGGATTGGTCTTTTAAAAATCTTGCGTGTATGTGTAATTTATTATGACTTGAGAATGTCTGAAAAAGAGCAAGAGAGCTTGAGTTTAGAAAGGAGGAAGCCCTGTTCATTGAGAATCTGTGTATGTTATGAATAGACACAAGTCCCTCCTGACTTCAATAAGCATAGTGGACTTTTCAGATCATTACAATATTTCTGGCTTTCAGGTGACCAAAAAATTAGCATGCAAGTAGAATTATTCTTAGGGACAAGTTGAAGTTTAAATAAAATTTAGAACTGTGACTCTAAAGTATTAGGGAAAAAAGAACAGATAATTCAGCTCTCTTGCCTGTGTCTCTAAATGTATCATGTTCCAGTTTACCTTAATATGAACATAAATTAATTCAGAGATTGTAAATGGAGAACCTTTACTGTAAAATAAGGCTGATATCAACTGTGTCAACTTCTGTTTGAAGCAGAGAGGCTGCTCTGATGACAACAGAGCTGTCAGAACACTAGCTGATGCTCCACGTATCTGACTGCCAATCTGCATATATCTGATTACCTCTCAGACCCAGTACATAGGCTTCTCATAAGTAAAGCATCTTTGTTCCTTCTGAAGATAAACACAGGACTTGTTCCTGCTGGTCACTAAGTTACAGACTAATTTTGGACAAGAATGCTGTTGCTTGCAATCCCCTGCTGTGTTTGTGAGACTTGTTAATGACCATGGTGCCTGCATATGTAAGCAGGCACAAATCACAATATGTTTGTTCCCTCCTGACAAGAGGTTATGAACACATCTGCTCATTCCTGCCACAGAAAGAACCTTAATCCATACCAAAAGCCATTTCTAATAGAAATTAGCACAGAGCAAAACCAGAAGGATGAGTATTTCTCACTGCATGTAGCAGCTGTATAGAGACATCTCTACCAATATGCTAATATTTTGTTTGATTGAAAAAGCACATCACTGAAAGCTCATACAGTTGAGCTACACATAATGTCTATAAATACAACCACATCCTTCTAAAGAGTCCTCAAGGCAAGAAGATTAAGTTTGTGTTTAAAGTATTTGATTTGAAAATAAACAATAGTATTTGCATCCAGCTATCATTCTGGGTGTTATTTGTAGTGTAGCTTCTTCACTGCTTTTTGAACATTACTCAGTTAAACTGTAAATGTTTTTAGTGAGTTAAGGAAGAGTCTTGCTTTCTGGTACAGAGAACCTTTAGTAACAAACCCTTCCAGTCAGCAGGCTGCTAAGAAGAATTTGAGAAAGATCTCCCTGCTTCCTTTGTGTTTTGAATGTATGGGAGTTTTCCTACTATTTTTATATTTTCCCTTAAATTTAATGAGTTTCCTGGGCTCTGCAAATCCATTGTCCTGTGAAGCTGATAGAAGTGCTGGTATATTTTGATCCTCTTTCAATGAGTAATAGCCCTTATTCAGTATTAAACTTTTCAAATGCAGTTACAGTGCACATGCAGCAGATCTCCAGGGCAATCCCATGTGTGTGTGTGCCAGCAGACTGTTCATTTCACCTTGCAAAAAAAAAAGGCTGTTTGAGTCTACTACATATTTTTTTAAACTCCTAGTCTGGATTTACTGGGGGAAATAAAAAGCTTGTTCAGATGTTATAATTAGCCACTTAATAACTGCAGGCTCCTTACCAGCAGGACAGCAGGAACAGAACTGGAAATGACTGTTCTAAAATCATCTGGTTACCCCTTGAAGACATTTCTGTTGAGTTCTGGCCTGAGCAGTATGTCTTTGCTGCCTTCTCTGTGTAGTTAGAGGGTAAACATGTCTGTTTTTTATAAAAAAGATCAGACTTTTCTGTTGCTATCCACATGATTCTCAGAAATGGTGAAATACCAGAGTGAGCTTTAACTTGTTCATGTCAGGAACTAGTATCTGGGAAATGCAGCTATCTGGTGTCCAGGAGCTTTACATCTGAGTCAGTGTCCAGCACCATGGACTGCTTTTTTTCAGCTAAGCTGACCCTCTCAACTTTGCTCCAACTGTAACTTGTGGCTTTTTATGGAAGTTTGAGCTCACTGAATCCAGTGTGCAGCCTCTGAGCCCAAGCTGCTCCTTCTGGACTCATGCTTCCCACTTGCTGAAGTGGTTTAATTGTTTCAGATTTGAGCCATGGAGAAACCAAAAATGTGGACCTTGTGAATGATAAAGGAGTTAATGTTTAATAGAAAGCTTGAGTGCTGAGCAATTACAGCAACAGAGATGTAACTGGAGACAGTTTGGTATCTGGGGCATGCTAGAACACCACTGTCACTTGTTTAGCTTAAAATGTCACTCAGCTAATTAGTTCAGTGAACCAGAGAATCATAGAATGGCTTGGGTTGGAGGGGCCCTTAAAGATCATTTAATTCCAGCCCCTCTGTCATGGGCAAAGACACCTTTCACTAGACCAAGTTGCTCTCAGCCCTGTCAAACCTCGCCTTGAACACTTCCAGGTGTGGGGCATCCACAGCTTCTCTGGGAAATCTTTGTCAGCATCTTGCCATTCTCACAGGAAAGAATTTCTTCCTAATATTTAATCTTATAAAAACCTTCTTTTAGCTCAAAGCCATTACCCCTTGTCCTGTAAAAGCCCCTCTCCAGCCTTCTTGTAGGACCATTTATGTACTGGAAGGTACAATAAGGTGTCCCCACAGCATTCTTTTCTGCACTCCCTCAGCATGTGTAACTTTTCAAAATGTTGCCTGTGAGATTATTATCATTACAGTGCTAACACAAATAGCCCACATTCCAAATTCTGAGCAGCAGAGAAGAAATCTCAACATCGGGCCAAGTCTGGACCTGATAGAAGCTGTGGAGATAAACCCTTGACATTAGAATCAGGGATTTTTATTGCCTAGCTTTCAACATAATTTTCATCTCTCTGCCCCATTCTACATAGCTTGCTTAGCATAACTGCCTGTCTGCTCAATTCCCCTCCAGACACTTGGTGAAAAAGCAGACAGCTGAACATTACAGGTGTCCCTCATAAACTGGGGATGTTACAGTACAGAGCCTCGTAAAGCATGGACAGGTTGTGTTCCAGCTGTGCTTCAGGGATGGGGGAAGCTTGCTGTGCAGCTGTGCAGAGGAATTAGTAACTGCATTCAAGCACAGGAGCATCAATCATGAAGAATCAATTCTTGCTCCTCCCCTCAGAGCTGCAAAGTGCCAGGGGCCAGCTGCCCTCAGAGAGAGTTGATAAACACATCTGAGGAAATGTCAGACTGGTTCAGGCAAACCTAATACTCCTAAACCACTACTGACAGAAGCCTGTATCTCATCCAGCCCTCAGTGATGCTGCTGTAACAGCTGAAAACCTCTGATCCTGCATGTCTTTTATCCATTCTTCCATCCTGCCCTGGGCCTTCCACACATCCTTGCTCTCTTGGCTTCATGCTGCTTTGACCCTTCATTTGCATTTATCTCTCACCGTTCTAATCTGCTTTTTAAAAGCCAGTCTTTAATTTATACCTCTTTGGTTCTTTATCCCACCACAAAAGCTGTTGGATATGCTTTTTCAACACACTTTCACAGACAAGTACAATTTTTTTTTACATGACCCCCAAGAGTAGATAGATTTTCCTGTGATGATTTTTCAGTTTCCTTTTTTCTTCAAGACATTTATATTCCACTATTCCAGCATTTCCAATGCCATTTAATATTCGGCTTGGCTTTTGTTCTTCCTCAGGGCTTCCATTTCCTTTTGGCTAAGAACGAGAAACTAGGTGAAGATGTAATGCAGCTGGACAATTAGCCACTAAAAATAGTTTACTAAAGGTCTGGGCAATGCAGAGACCACTATAAATATCAGATTTGCAGATGATGTGGATTCAGGCTGAGTAGTGTGCTTAATCCTCAGTGTTGTGCTGAACAATTCACTAAGGCTGCATTTTAATAAACATTCCTAAACCAGATGTAGTCTCCTGCCATCCGTAATCCCCAAACTTTCAGTTTCCCATCATGGCCTCCAGAATTTAAATTAGAAATAAAATCCTAAAATAAGATTATTGTCTCTATTGTTTTGTCTCATAAAAATGATGTAATATTTTCTTGAGTCAAAACTATGTCAACATCAGTTATGTAATGGTAGTTGAATTAGAGTGTAGTGAAATTGAAGTCCAGTGGAATTTAGTAACTGGGATTTGAGATCTATTTTTTTCTTGGTTAATTTCATTCAAATGAAGGCCATGACAGTTCACTTACACATTGTGCTCTGTGGCTGCATGTTCAGTCAGCATTTTACATTATATTACATCATTACAGTGATTGTTAGCTGTGTAAAAATTCCAGATTATTATCTGTGGCAATAAAATTATTATCAGTTAAGCTCTATAAAGTCAGTTAGCTAATTACTTCAGGAGAAATATTCAAAACACTGTCCTTGAGGTTAGTAGAATTAAATTCCTAACACAGATAGTCTGCATTTCAAACTTAAATTCTAGAGTAGCTTACTTCACACAAACTGGCAAATGCCAGGACCTTGCAGTATTGCAGAGTAGACCAGAGCCCTCTTGCCCGAAAGTTGATGAAAGAATTCATTGTAATTTTAGCCAGTCACAGGAGGTTGGGTGGACAAGGAGAAAGTGCCAGAGAGGAATGACTGATGAATCTATTACATCCAGACATCAGACACACATTTACACTAATGCCTTTCTGAGCTGCATGTCTTCCCTAATGAGGTCTCGGCAGTGGTGCCATCAATAGTGAGCTCTGTAGTGCCTCAGGGGCTGCATCTCTATTGCCTTGACATTCAGTACATAGCACAGTGGGAAAAAGCTACCTGTCACCTTTATCAACTTAGCCTGTGCTACAAGCACTCACAAGCTGTTTTTACATTAGCACTTCTGTCATTGCTATCAACAAATGAGAGAGAAGACACCAGAGAAGATTTCTCTGAAATTCTACAAGTGGACAACAATAGAGGCTTATTTTCCCCATTCCCCCTGACTTCTTGACTGCTTTCCAATATATTTCTGCTGATATTGCCTGTTCTGGTGCAGTTCCTTTCTATCAAAGAACTGCTTTGGCTGGACAATAACCTAACATAGAAATATAGGACTCCCATCATGATTATTCTTCCCCTCTGAGCCCCACAGAACCAGTTATGTTTTTTGGAAAGCTGTTTTGGAAATGTAGGTGGTATTGCTTTGATGAGGGATATACTAAGTTTGGTACAACATCTTGCACTCAAATGTAGTGAATATTGGCTGTAGTTTGGATCCATGATGAAGATTTCTCCTTTCCCTGCTTTTCACCCTCATCAAGCTGAGAGCAGGAATCTAAGAAGCCAAAGATGTCAGAATACTTACTCTTTGGCATGGGAACTTGGAATCTTAGAATCATCGAACATGCTGAGTTGGAAGAGACCCATCAGGACCATCAAGTCTAACTCCTGGCCCTGCACAGGATAC
Source organism: Parus major (assembly GCF_001522545.3). NCBI lineage: Eukaryota > Metazoa > Chordata > Aves > Passeriformes > Paridae > Parus > Parus major. The sequence goes on along the minus strand of NC_031774.1, from coordinate 44,763,166 downwards.
CCCGAGTCACACCACATGCCTGAGAGCATTGTCCAAGCACTTCTTGAAATCTGTCAGGCTTGGGGCTGTGACCACTTCTCTGGAGATGCTGTTCCAGTGCCCAGCCATGCTCTGGGTAAAACACTTTTTCCTGATATTCTGCCTAAACTTCCCCCAGCACAATTTCATGCTGTTTCGTTGAGTCCTTCACTGATCACCACCACAGAGAACAGATCACTGTTTGCCCCTCGTTCTCCCCACATGAGGAAGTTCTAGAGTGCAATGGGGTCTCCCCTCAGTCTCCCCTTCTCCAGGCTGAACAAACCAAGTGACCTCAACTGCTCTTGGCTTCCCCTCAAGATCCTTTACTGACCTCATGGCCCACCTTTGAATGCTCTCTAATAACTTCATGTTGTTCTTGTATTGTGGTGTACAAAACTGCACACAGCACTCAAGGAAAGTATCTTTTGTCTTAACTCATTGTTAATTACAGGCATACTCCTTTGCTTTTGGGTGAAATCTTGCCCCTTCTTTGGAGTGCCCCTGGAAACCAGCCCTCAGGTGACTCTTGCTAATAACCTGATTTCTGTGGCTCCACAAAGGCCCCAGGCAGAACCTTTAGATCAGTTTCTACTTGAAGTTAGATCTGATAAGGTAAGTTATAATTTAAAACCCTCCTGAGGGGGAGATGACTCTTGCATAGTGTAGTAATTGTCCCTGACCTTGCTTGTTGAAAGAAAATGACCCATAAGAAAACTGATAGAAAAATAAGCAATTTAGTCATAGAATATTCATTATTAAAGATGTAGTTTTACTTCGTGGTAAGAACAGAACCTACAATTTGATCTTTGGTTTTTAAAGAGGAGAAAAGAAACAGTCTTAACTGCTTTTATTGTTAAAAGACTATTACTGTATAATAATAAAGAAGCTTAGAAAAGTCTAAGAAAAATACATAAAAATATAGTGTACTATATCCAGATGCAATACAGGGTTTAGGCACATGTGAGGCAATCCAATGTGATCCAATTAACTATGGCAGCCTGTCAGCTGAAGTTACTATAGGGGACTGCATGCATGCCTCAATTGCTCAGATAATTGCTCAGTTCGTGTATGTCAGTTGATAAAGATCACTACCTAGGAATAGAACAAGTAACTTACTGATATTCTGTGTAAACAAATGTACATCTCTTTTTAAACAAATATACATGTTCAAAATAATGCATATTGTGTATTCAAAAAATCCCTTCATTCTTCCCAAGTTATCTATTTTATGGTAATTTCATATATATCAAAATTTGGGACGTATAGCTAATGACCTGAAAGTACCAACTCAGTCACTGTGGATTTATATAAATATATTATTGTACAACCTGTGAATTGGTGATTTTTTTTATAAAATTGCAGCTCCTTCAAATTCTGAACTGTAAAGACCAGCTGGGTGAACTTACATCAGCATGTGCCTCTGCCATCTGGGACTAAGTGTTACCAGACATTCATCACAGGGCTGGTACAACCAGATTGAATTTGTTTGCTGTATCTCAAGGACATGAGACAGGTATTTGTGTCCTTCCTTTCTACTGATGTGTTGAAGAAAATGCTTTCTGAGATGCCCTCTGAAAGAGGCACTCTTTTCCACCTGCCAGAGTCATGGGATCTTCAGGCCAAAGGGTACCAGGGAGGAGAAGCTCAAGTACAGCCAAATGCCACAGTGATGTAGCACAATACCAATCACCATTTCCTAGGAATAGATTGGTTTACAGATGGGATAGAACTGCTAATTGCATTGACAGTCACTGACAATCAAGGTCACTGGAAGACAGTGCTGCCCTCTGCCCTGACAGCACCAGTCACCTGCATAAGCAGAGAGCTGCCTTAGTGGCTGCTCTCTGCAGAGATGTCTCACTGCTCCCAGATGAACCCCCTGCCTCGAGCTTCACCGGTTTGTCTGGTGATGAGTGCAGATAAGGTCTGGCACACTTCCTCTGCACAGGGCTGCTCTTGCTGCTGGCAGGAAATCACCCCTTCCTATTACACATTACAGATGTGCTGAGAACAAGAAGGATTTCAGTATTTCAAACTGGAATTGAGAATAATATTGACTATTCTTGAAGCAGGTATTTTCCACATCTGGTGGGCTTATTTTATGGTGATATGATAAAAGCCATAGTCCCTGAGTTTGTTTGTGGAGGAGGTTGTCTGAGACTGCCACAACTTCAATAAACTGAATATACATTTTCTTTAATAACCTTCTTCCACCCAAAAAGGCAAATTATTCTGAAAAGCCAAGCTTTTATTCACTTGGAAAGAACTTAGCTTGGTTTAGCACACTTTATTTTGATAAACACAAGCTGGCTGTTTCTTACCATGTTTATGTCTCTAGATGCTTATGCACAGATTGTTTCCCATTTTGTTGTGATACCATTCCAGGTATTAAACTTGGCCTGACTAGCCTACAATTTTCCATCTTTTCTTTTTCCTTTTTTGTGGGAGAGCACTATGGTCATTCTGATAAATCCTCTGCGTGTCCTCACAGTAATTTCAATTATTTCCTAATCTTCCAAGTTGGATTTCAGCAGGCTCCATTATCATGCACACATGTCGCAACTAAATATCTGCACTCTATTCCCTCCCAATTCTAGCTGGTGTTCCACACCACTGAAATGTGTTAAGAATCTGATCACAGATATTCTTTTTATGAAGGCTCAGGCACTGAACACATTGTCCTTTTACATTTCTTCATGATTTTTTTCCTATTCTTGCTTAAGACTAGTGAAATGTTCTTGTTCTTTTATCCTGACTGTATTTATAAAAGCTTTTCTTTTATGTCTTTTGCTGGTTACATCTCATTTTGTGCCTTAGATTTTCTGATGTTATCTGCAAATCACTTTATGCTCAGTGAGCATTTGTGTTTCCATTTTTAAACAGTTAATTTTTGATTTTCAGGTCATTAGTAAGCTATTGATGCTCTTGATATAGAATATTTGCATTATATCTTTCATCTGCAAAGGAATAACCTGTGAGTCTTTCAATATAGAACACTGCTATATTCTAATACAAAAATTGCAAAAGAGTATTTAAGCATTGTCTGAACCTTTTTTCTAATTTTATTTTATAAAACAGAAATTGTAGCAAATCTCTCCAGTTTCACAAGAATGTGGATTTTGACAGACAGCATACAAGACTAAAATAAGATTCCATCAAACTTTTTGCAGCCAACTGCTATTTTAATACCAATGCTTCAAAAATGTACAACATCTGGAGGAACAAGGGAAAGAGGAAATAAAAACAGTCTCAATATATCTAACGTGACCAGAACATCAGATAATGCTCCTTTACAACAATGCTATTGAAGACTTACTGGCAATAGATATCTGGCAGAGAATGCCCTTCTTGCCTTTTGCAGGATATAATTGCATGTGGGAGATCCATATCAAGGAGCAATCATTCTGCCCTAAGGCATTTCCATGGGGAATGCAGGTCATTAGGACTGTGGTACCAGATGGCATAACTGTAAAACTTCTTCTATATGCCCTAGTTATCCCTGATAATCTGCCAGGCCAGGTTTATACGAGAAAAATTTTCTGGACAACTCAGGTTTTTTGTTTCCAGCTAAGGTGCTGAATTTTCTTATGTGAGAAAGTCCAACTAAGAACAAATCAGACAATGAGAAGTGTCAAAATAGCGGAAGATACTTTTTCAGGAAGGAGTAGAGCTTAGGCTCAGTAGATGTATATCTGATTTTTATGTATTAATTATTTATCTGTGGAATTATTTCCTGATATTCTTTATTTCTTAATTTGGATAGACAGTAACTCTAACATGTTATAATTTGTGTTAGATTGCTATTCTGGAGGTTTGCTTTACTGCTGAACTTAACTGCGGTGATGAAACAGTCAGGCTCCGATCCACAATGGACCCTGTCTTAATTTGGTGTGGCAGAGTGTTTGCTCATTTGCTTTCCCTTGGCTATGTGGAGCCTCAGAGTGCAGCTGTCCTCAGCCCTGAGAGCTGCACTGACTGCCCAGCTAGGTTAAGGTCATCCTCCCACAGAACATCTCTACCCTCACCTTCATAGGTACTCTGACTAATAATCACATCTTTCAAAGACTGGAAGTTCCATTAGGTTTTGCACATCTTTATAAAAGCTCTTTTTAATTCAAACCATTTTGCCAGTAGATATAGTACATGAGATGGACAGCTCTAAAGCACCCCATGGCCAAAACCTGCAAAATCACCTCTAAGTTTTGCTGTCTCATTTGAGAGAATTTTTAACTCTAATAATAGTCTTCAACAAATTAGAACCCTCCTACTCCTTTGGCTAATTCCAGAAGTTTGTCTAAGACCGATTTCCCTGAGGATTTTCTTCTCGCCACTCTGCCACTTCCAATTCTCTGGATGGTTACAGCAGATAAGCATCATTAGCAAATCAGTAGAGTTTGGCAGGCTGTCTTCATTTTCCTGCTAGGGCAGCATTATGCTGTCACCAATAGTCCAGCAGTTTTCTCAGATTTCACAGCAGACACAGGCACAGCTCTCATCTCTTCTAAATTAATTGATCCAGTCATCTTGGAGAGCAGATCCAATGGCTCATTGTGGTGACTGGTAGGGGGTGAATGCCACCAACTCTGCTGATGCTACCTCAGTCCTGGCAGTGACAGAAGAAAATGAAATATCTATGGGCACTTTTTCTGTGCAGCTTGGCAGGGCAGGACAGTGTTAAGGGCCCAGGGTAGTGCACTCTGGAAAGCTCTGTTGGTGGAGAGCAGTACACTCTGAACAGGCTCCAATGGCTTAGTTCTTCTTTCAGGCTGTACACAGTATGTGAGTCAAATGCTGAGCTCTTCTGATGTAATCAGAAGTATAGAGTAACAATCCTAAGTAAGCTTATATCCATATAGAGAATTGATAAAGTCAGACCAAGTATATTGGTTTATACAGATAGCTCAAACTGTCAAGAGAACACTGTGTGACTGACAGAAAGCAAATGATATTTTTCTCACAAAGAATTAGTTGTTTGATAAAAAATAAATACTTCCAAAACACACAGTACTGCCCACAGGGAATACATTATGTGTATAGCATTAGTTAGAATGAACCTAATTTAACAACTTAAAATACTTGTATGACTGAGGTGTGAGAAGTGTTAAGGTTACTGATGTTTAATTCTGCTAATTATCAGATTGGTTATATGCTGTATTGGTTATATATGCTTTGTTATATCCTGTTAGTTCTGTATCTCTAAAAATACAGAAGAGATGTTCCCAGTCAGCTTGATGAGATGATGGCACGTAGCTTCCTGCAATTCTAACAGCCATTCCAGCACAGGATGTGTTTGAGATGTGCTTTGCTAAGACACTGGATGAGCCGGAGGCACCTGTGATTCCAGTCTCTTCTCCCATGGCAGTCCCGCCTTCCATCAAGGTGGCCTTCAAACTGTTTCATCCAGTGACAAAGAGAAAGTGGTAGTTTTCAGCAGTGGCAGCTCCTCTGACAGTGATGGCTCACCAGACAGCTCCGAGGAGGAACGAGCACAGCAGTTCCTGGAGCTCCAGGAGCAGGTACCACATCTGGCATGGGGAGTTGGGGATGTCCAGTGGGTCCTTCTGAAGCTTGGTGGCCTCAGGGTCGTGGCTCAAAGCCATGACTTTCCCGCTGTGTAAGAGTGAACTTTCCAGCTGTGTTAGCTGCCATGGGCTCCAAAATTGTTTGGTTTCAAGAAAAACAAAAAAAAATTGGTGCTTTTCAGGCTGGTCCTTCCTGCTAGGACACAGGAGTTGGTTCCCAATGGCAGAAATTTGCTGCCTGCACTTGGGTGATGTCATGACAGTTGGACTTGGGAACACAGCTTGGGTGTGATGATGGTGGTGTTGGGTTGATGTTGGACTCCATGGTCTTGAAGGTCTCTTCCAAGCCAGATGATTCTGTGATTCTGTGACTCATGTTATGATAGATACGCTCGCTTCTGAGGGCATTTGGTTTTTATTCAGGTACTCAGCTTTGCATATGCACTTGAGGCAGACTGACATGTGACACAGCTCATGATGTGGTGTGTCTTAACTCTGAACTTTAAACCAGCTGTGTCAGCTCACTGCTCAAAGCAGCTGAAAATATCAGACTGTCAATTGGTTTTGTCCAGATGGGACTCAGAAGGGTTTCTTAGAACCATTGGCATCTCAATTGAAAAAAAATCTTGCAAATAATCAGAAAAAGATTGAAAGATCAAATGAAAAACTAAATACAGGAAGAAATTTGAAGCCTTTTTGCATTTCTCTTACTGTAGTGTATTTACTTTCCTGAGCTACCTTGGTCTTTTTTTAATTATACTGCACCCCAACCCTGCTATATGTTAAAATACTTAGCTATAAAAAATGTATTTAGATATGAAAGTTATTGCACTGTAAGTGCTCAAGAAAAATACTAAGGCTGAGTGGAGAAAGATTCTGTCTGATTGCCAGGATTCCACATTGTGGTAGCAAAGCTAAATTGGGGATTAACGTAAGAGAAATGTGAGCATAGAGAGTAAGGTATTGAAGGAAATTAAAAGGATGATTACATAAAATTGGAAGATACTACATTACTGAAAACATTCATTACAATTGAGTTTTGTTCTAGGTCAATATCTAGAGCTTATGCTGAAGCTAGTCAGAGTCATCTGGCTCTGCGAGTATTGCTCAGTCTTGATTTAAGTAATACAAGGTTCAACTGCTCTTGATAAATTTCTGATTTTGTAGATTATTGACTTTGCTCTTAGTTATGCTTGATTATTTTCTAGGAGGGATTTGCTATGGCTGTGAATACAGTTCAGTGCAGTGCTATCAATTTTTTTTGTGCCTCTGCCAAAAACTGCATTGTGCTGATATTAAATATGCTCTTCACTGGCTCCAAACAGTCTCCACTCTCTGAGTGGGCACTTTGAACTAGTTGTGATGGTATTCTGATATCTCTGGACTGTAACTGGAGATTAGCAAAGTGAAGGCAAAGGGTTTAGGCATGGGTAGATTAAATACAATGTGCAGAATATGCCACATAATAATCTTTCTAATAAAAACATTGGAGTATGGGTCTCCACTGGCTATTGGAAATCAGCTGCAGAAACATGAAGAGTGTGCATTCTGGCTCTTCCTGACTGCAGCCTTCAGTTCTCCATAGATCTGTATTACTTGTCATGGATAGAGCTCCTCAAAATAAGGTCCCCAGGCTCTGCAGGTGGTACCAAATGAAATCATAACTGTTCTGTTAAGCCTACAGGTACTTAATTGTGTGACTGAGATGTACTCAGTATTGTATGTACTACCTCCTTGTTTACAAATTTCAAAATCTACTTGTACTTGAAAAGGTCCATATAATGAGTTTTAAATCTGATGCCCATTGCTGCTACTCAACTTGATTCATTGATCTCATGTGAAAAGGGAAAGAACAAGAAATAGTGACTGACCTCAAAAACTTCCTTCATGATTTTTACATAAACCCTGTACCTCCTTAGTTGTCACTAAGTTTCATAGGGAAAGAAAAAAGAATGTTTCAAATGGATTTTGTTACTTGAAAGAACCAAACCTCTAAGGATTATCTGGCTTGGTTTGCTTTACCTCACTTTAGAATCTCTAGAGCTGATTTTTTTTTCAGTTTGTAGCTGTTAGACGATTAGCCTTGATCACTTTAGAAAGCAGTGTGAGACTTTTCACCACAGTGCCTGTCTCCAAGTGTTTTGTTCTTTTTTATTTATAATAAAACCTGGTAAGAACTGCAGTTGAAAAGAAAGAAGAAAAATGATGTGAGTATAAATAAAATATTTTTTTTCTTTAGATATTCTTTGCAATGCAAGTTTGAAACGATTTTGACAGAGCATTTGAAAACACAGGAAATAAGAAAGTGAAAAATATTGAAAATATTTTGTCAAGTTATTTTTGACACAAATACAAAAACATCAAAGAAAACTTGTTTATAGGTTAGAAATTATTTTTTTACACTGCTATGCATTTCCTGGTTTTCAATCAAAAATACTGAGGAAATTATACTAAGCAAGTGAAAGGACTTGCTTTTGTTTTGTTTTAAAACACTTTGGTATTTTTTGTTTCCTGTTTTCAACACATCACAGAATGGATCAGGTTGAAAGGTCTGGTCCAACCTCCCTGCTCAAGCAGGGTCATCCCAGAGCTCACAGCACAGGAATGTACCCAGACTGTTCTGGAATATCTGCAGTGAGGGAGACTCCACAGCCTCTCTGGGCAGCCTGTTCCAGTGCTCGGTCACCTGCACAGCAAAGCTCCTCCTCAGGTTCAGGTGGAACATCTTGTGCATCAGTTTCTGCTGCTGCCTTTTGTCCTATTACTTGGCACCACAAGAAGAGCTTGACTCTTCTTAAACAAAAACATAAAATTGGGGGAAAAGGTCTAGTCATTGTTTTCACTGTTAAAGGCCTAACACTCCACCCCATTAAAGGAAATGCTAAAAAATCCCTCCCAGTAGGGACAGTTTGTACCTGACATCTTGATGTGTTCAGGGCAGTAATAACATCTAATACCTTTGTTATATTTGTTGTGGGAAAATGTTACTCCCCAGTATTTTATCTTTTACACTTTAATATTTGAAAGTGGAATCAATTTTTTTTCCCTTTTGCAAATCAGTATAAAAAGCCTACACTATCCAGATGAAAATTATAACTGTTTACTTGGCTTTTCCTACCCTCTTCAGCATGAATTCAGTGAAATATGCTTGCTGATAATGATATCTTATTAGATATCATTAGATAAACAAGGTCAGGTATGATTAGCTTTTGATTAAGATGCAGTTAAAGAAAATGTAGGATACTGCTGAAACTTTACTAATATTGTGGCTTTTTCCTCTTATCAGCATAGTACCAATTCTCCAGAATACTCAAGAATACACTCCACAAGACACCAGAATATTGAGGTCAGTAATGGCAGTCTCTAGATGAGCATGAAGACTCCTTCCCTCAGAGCAAGGCATTAGTTTGACACATAGGAGCATTTCCAATTTCTGTAATTCTGTCCTGCACTTCCCACTATTTCAATGGATCATGGTGTTGTTTTCCCTACCATGTAATGCCTTGTGGTGTGGCAATGTGAGCTCTTAAATGGGCTGTTGCTTTGCATCTCTGTGGGAACATCATACTAGTTAGATGAAGTTACTTGTGAATCTATGTGAGTGCACTGGAATCCTTTGGGAGTGCACAGCTCTCAAGCATTATAAATATTTTTGTGATTGATCGGAGTCTGACATCTCTGGTGCAGTTATGATTATTTACAAAAAATATCTACAAAATATTTCTCTGAATTAGTCTTTGCTCTTAGTTTGAGCTTATTAAAACAGTACTTTGTCACAAAATTTTATTTTTAGAATTTCTAGATTTTTCCTAGGGTGATATCAGTTAGTACCTCTGCAGTTTCTAACACTACTGTTGTTCTTGAATTCCCCTACTTCTCTAGCTTCTGCTAAAACTGCATGCAGGAGACCTTCAAACAAATTACTGACCAGATTTTTTGAGGCAATGTGTTTGGGGTTTTTGGGTTTAAGATAACATTTTTTTCCTTAGGTTTATCCCAAAAAATTAATGACTCTCCTTTTCATTTTTCTTGAGGCTGATTATAGTCTGTATTGTATCCTGGTGGGATGGAGTGATGGGAGACATGTGCTGTGAAGTGCAAGGTACTAACATTTTCTCTACTGGCTTTTTTAGATATACCTAAACTGATGCAAGCAAACAATATTTTTCCCTTCCAATCATCTGCATCCCCTATCCCCTTCCTTACTAGCACTGGGCTTCTATCTTGGCAGCGTGTAAGCTGAGCTTCTCAGTGGCTGTGAGCAGCTTCCAGCACTCAGTGAAAGCTCCCAAAGAGCCTGCACATATCCTGGCCAATCCAGCTCTGGTAGAGCTGTTACTTTCAACACTGTCAGCAAATGCTGGGAAATGCTTATTGACTGAGAGTTCCAAAGCTTTGCAAGCTGTTCAAAACCAACTTCTGACCAGCTACTGCTCTGAGCGTGGAGGTCTTACCCGTATGAGTAAAGGCTGAAGTAGATGAGCCTGTGAAACAGCACTAGGCCTTATGAGGGAATTTTTGTATTCCTAAAGGAAACAAAAGTAGCCTTGAACATTTTCTGAAGACATATCCACAACCCAATGTCTCATCTGTATTAATGTGCATCAGGAGCTGAAGCCATTTTCCTGTGCACTTTGTGTAGTGGGTTTAGGAAGCTTTCCCAGTGCAGGCAGCTAGGCTGGAGTGAACTACTGGCCATCAAAAAGATTTAAGTTGCTTTAAATAGACTTGTGGGAATCTGAAATACTTTAATTGCCTAGCTTGAAGCAAAGCTTTTGCAGTGTCTGGGTTTATTTATATTCTCCTCACATCCTCTGGAGCAAAAGATAATGATAACATTTCCTTCTACCCCACTAACTTTACATAATTATTGAACAAAGGTTTTTGCACATGTGCCCAAACTTAAAGCAAGGTGACAGGACTGCCTGTGTGGAACAGAGGATCTGTTCACTAGAATAAATAGGAAGTGAAGGGTCAGGATTACATACATAGTTTATGAATAAGAAATATGTGGAAAACAATTACTGTTGTGAAAGATTAGGAGGTTCATTAAATTTTAAATTTAAAGAATTTGAAACTATCCATTAGCTACAGCATGGTAGGTTTGTACTATGGGACAAAAAGGTAAAAAGAAATTAGTATTTCTTTTTACCAGAAAGGTCAGCATAAAGCACACTTGGGAGTACTCTTTCACTCGTTACATGCAGAGAGATCTCCCTGTAGGATGAAAAAACTGTTTGTCCTGTGGGGCTGATCCCAGTCTTAATTTGCATACCTTTATAAAATATGTGAATGTCTTGTTTCAAAATCCCCAACCCACACCATTCTTCCATGTATTTTTTACTTCAGTGATCTTTAAGTTTTTCCTTCATTTATGACATCCACAAGTTTGAACTTTTAATCCCCAAGGGGCATCTTGGAGTGACACATGTCATGCTCCTGCTGACAGCAAGGGAGCAGCTGGAGTTACTAATCATCTTGGTCTTTTCTGCAACTTTTGTGGTGACATTTTATCCCATTTTATCAGTAATTGAGACCTAGCTATTTCCTAGAATTTTTCTCAGTGTGCCAGGGATTTGTTAATTTAACAGAATTTAAAAAATAGACCAGCTTTTCATACAGCTATAAAACCAAATGTAGTGTTAGAAAGGATGACTAGGACTCACATTCAGCTGCTGCTTGCATATTAATTGTCCATAAAGAAATAAAATTTTATATGTACTTACAAAAACAGGCAAGTTTGAAAAAGGCTTCTTAGATTTCCTTTTTATTACCCTTTAGCCATAATTTTTAGAATATGCAGTGCCTATGCATGATACAGCAAGTGTGCTTTGTGATTTTCATTAATCCTCTTTAAAGCTGGCACTTGCAGTGTCCATGATTAAAAACTCTCAGTGTTGTCTTGTCTATTCTGTTTGAATAGATTATGTTCTGTATCTCAAAATGGCAGAGGTTTACAGAATTAGTATAAGGAAAGCAGTCAAACATCTGCTGGTCTGATTCAAACTGGGACCAATAAGTCCTTCCCACACAAAAGCAGCCATCCCCATTTCTCACAGTTCTGCACAAAATTTAGGTAGTTGGGTCGTTCAATGACAAGTGAAGCTAGAACTAGCATCAGTCACTCATCTGACCCACCTGTTTTGTTCACCATTCTGTGGAAAAAAAATTTAAATGGCATTGTAAAGACCTGGCTAATGTATTTATTGATCTCAGATACCTGAAAGCTTCCAAGGCACGTGCAGCTTCTGTAGGAGTGTGAGTTCATCAAAGTGATAGTTCTTCATCTGGAAATTGGCATAGGTCTCAGCTTTGTGTCTGTGTATGCACATGTGTGCCTGTTGCATCTGCAGTGTTTTACATGCAGCTGATTAGGCATTTGCCAACATTTCTCAATACTGAAATCATTAATTTGGGACCATGAAGAATGAAGAGGTAATTCATGGCTTTAAAGCCTCCCAGCGTGGGTACACTGCTTAAAATGGCCCTCTCACTGTTTGTTGATTTGACATCATACTGATAGAAATTCTCAAATGTGATCTGTAGCAGAGAGCAGTATTAGGTGTATCACTATAAAAGGTAGATTTCTTATGCTGCATTTTTATTCAAATTTATGAAAAATGCCTGAAAATTTCAAATGCTTCTGCATATGTATTAACTTTTAAGAGCCAGATCAGAATTCTGTCTGGCTTTTCTGATTTAGTGCATTGAATGAATAATGGGATGAAAATCAGGAAATCTGGGCTTTCATCCACATTTTGCTGTTTGTTTGTCTCATTTTTAAAAAAATCTCTCTGTGCCTTAGTTTCTCCATCTCTAAAAAGAGGAACATTTCACTTGTCCATATTTGTAAAGTATTTTAATACATCAACTAGTTTTGTCCATCAATGGAAAGTTTATTTATCATCTCTTGTTCAGTGCCTGCAGCTCATGGACATTTGGGAAATGGATTAATCAGATGCAGATGCACTGGTGCATTTGTGAGATTATTTCTGTGCAAGAACTAATTAAAAAACCTCAAAACATTTCTGAAGATGTTGAAAGAAAAAATAATGTAAAATTTCAGAAAGGGCTGAAGTCTCAAGAGTATAATGAGAAAATCTTGAGGAATTAAAAAAGTTAATACACATGATAACGTTGGCCAGTTTTGCACCTCAGTTTCTTTGTCTGCAGAATAGGATTAAAGAAATTAATGGCTTCCCTATTAAGCAGTGAGAATTCAATCATAGTTACCCTATATGTAAAGATGTAAAGAAATTGATAATCATCTCTTGGTGTTTTTTTAAAGTCACATTAATATGGCAGTACAGAACTGAGACTCCCTTAAAAAAAGTGTCTTTAAATGTATGCATATTTACAAAACTATTATTGGCTTCTCCAGGTGATTTGTTCCCCCTGATATCCATGACAGAAATTAGGTAGACTTTTCTGGAAATAGGATCAAATTATTTTTCTGATGCATCTAAATCTAGTGATGTTGGTTTTTGACATTCATATGGGTAACAGTTGGCAGTACTCAGACAGATTTATGGACCTTGACAACACCCAGATGTATACCAGGAACAGCAGACAAGCAGCAAAGGCTGCAAGTGAATATATAATGAAAGTCAGAGCATACAGTTCATGAAAGCAATTGAAGATATTTGGATGAAAATCCAGTGACCTTCCTACCATTGGTTCCTTTTGACAAGTGGCAGACATCTGTCCTACCCCTCCTGCCGCCTTGCTGTGTGTCTCACAATCACATGTTGAGCTGCAGAAATGGGAGTGTCAGGGAATTTCAGCCCAATCCACTTAGCAGTTAACTCATAGTGTATGTGCATTTTATTACAGCTAGTTTCATGTAGTGATAATGAGCAGCCATGTGGCATTGTAACCTACTCCTTATTTAGAGCATAAAACAGCTTTATTCCTGCAAGGGCAGAGCCAAATGTTTTACAAGCAAACAGTCTGCACATTTCAAATGAGCTGTTTCTATAATTCTAGCACTTTATAGTAAGAACCAAATAGCATAATTATAGGTAAGGAAGTGGTGGTGTTGGGAGAAGATGATGGAAGTGTTTTTCAGTAAACAAGCAGAGCTGAGAGCTTGCATCCCCCTGCTTCTGGAGCTCCTCATTGTTCCCTGAAGCCACTGAAGGAAATCTTTGAAACTTAACACACTATGAACATATCCTATTCTAGACAAAATTGTGTAACATAAAATGGAGTTTGAGTGTGCCTAGCCCATAATTAGCTCAGGAGATATGGACAGGAGCCTCTGACTGAAGCTCAAGGCTGGCAGATGGCTGCAGCCCTCTGCAGAGTAAGTAGCTCTGAATAGATTACTTTGGAAAATGAAATAAAAATCAGTAAGAAGTAGGGAGCGACGGGGTTTTAATTTTCTTTGCTACTGAAGCTCTGGTTTAAATTTATGAGATAGCTGTACTGAGCTGTTTTCTTCTTTTCACAATGATGGAAATTTGAGGAAGGCTGTTCTGTGGGCCTGTGTAGGTGCTATGGGGTCTTGTCTTGTATTCAATAAGAAAAACTTTAACAATCACTTGCTCCTACACAATGTATAGAAGGCATTTTTGCTTATTTGATAATACATATTTATATGGGGAGCATGGAACTAGAAACTGTTATTTGGACATGTCTCAAGATCTGCTATGTAGATTGAGACATGTCCAGACATGTAGACAGACATATTGCATAAAATGTTGCACCAGTTGGACTGCAACCCATGGTACTTCTCTCTGGAATTATTTTTTCTGGTCACTATCTCCTGTCTTATTCGTAAGAAGTTAGTATGAATATGTTTATAATGTGCAGAAGGGGCTTTTCAGTGGTGTGAAGCAATTATGTATAATCCACATTGCACTGGGCGTTTATCCAACCAGGGTTGTAGGCAAGTGCCATATGCCATTTTTCAAGTACATGATACATCATTGCTTGAGACCAAGCATATTTCACCACACACATTGCCTATCCATTTCTTGTTTTTATCTGTGTTTTCTGCATGTTTCTCATTGCAAGCTCTCTGCCTTCTGTTCTCTTTGGGAATCACTTTGCTGATTATGGATGGATACTATCAGCACTACCAAGAATGGAAATGATGCCATATCCTAATTTAATGTAAAATTGAAGGTTATGTTTCTGAGATTGATCTATTATTATGATATCCAGAAGAATTCTGCAAACCCCAGAAATAATACAGCTCCTTTGTTAGCAGATTAGAAAGAATATCCTTCAAAGCAGTTGCTAAAAAGGATAATTTTTTCCTCTGGTCTACATTTTCAGGTGTCTGGTATATTCTATAAGATAAAGACATAGCAGTTCTGGTTTGTCTGGCTATTTATTCTTCTAGCAAAATTCTTCTTTAAGAAAGTTTTTTAGTTAATTTGAAGGTTTATTACATTATGAATAAGTGATTATTTACTTCTCAATCACCAAATAAATCCCTGAAAATGGACCAAATAAATAGGAAGGACTATGACATTTTGAAACGGAATTGTTTCTCATTGAAATCACAGTTGGATTTCTGCATGATTCCACTGAATCTTCAATAAAATACATTTTGTGGATATGCTTGACTGAAAAAGGTAATGAATTACTGTTGCAGTCTTGAAGACAGAAACCTTTAAGCCAGTAACGATGTCATGTTTTCTGCCAAGATGCTGGAAACTCAAATTCAGTTCTACCCTTTTCAACAGGATCAAACCCATGTTTTCTGGTTTTCCTCCTCTCTGTTCATGTAAGCCTCTGACTGATCTCTTTTACTTTGCATAAATAAGTATCCAGTTCCTGAATCTGGGATTTGAGGTGCTTTCTTGAAGGTAGAATGTGATTCTTACAGTCTGGCTCCATGGCTAGATTTTGTATCATCACCAGCATCACCCTCCCAGCTGTGCTGTAGATGTAGCCATAGAAATCTGGCCCAAACCAGCAGCCTCACTGGGCATGCAGTCTAGGGAATGGCTGAATACATGAACTGTCCTTATTAGGTAATTTGTACAGATTTGATGAGTGCAGGGAGGTACCTATGTTTGAGTTTGCTGCTGATGCTGCCAATTATACCAGTTTGCAAGGTACAAGTTACTTGAATGGAAGAAAGAAATGCTAATGCAGTCTTACTTTGCAGATTTGAATTGACTTTATATTAATCAAAATATTGATTTATAGTAGTTTTCTACTAAAATTATCTGTTACACTTTTAAAATCAGGTTCAAGGAAAGTAGAGATACAATTGGAGAAAGAATATTATAATTAGTACCATAGTTTCAAACCAGTTGAAAGAGGCTAGATTTTTGATCTGGAAGTTCCATATAATACAAATACAAACTCTTAGTAGAAAGATAATTGATAGACCTCCGCTTCTCTCCTTTTTTAAGTCACTGTTCTGTGTTTTGCAGTAGGAACTATACGTTTGTTGAAACTTTGGTTTTGCCAGAGGCTAAATATGTTCACTTTAGGACATACTGTAGAACAGCACTTTTCCTTGTCAGGGTGTCCTTAGCTGAAGTCTGATAATGATAGCTTTCCTTTATTTCAGTATTGCAAAAATAAATTCCTAAAGATTCATGGCACTTGGGCTGAAGGTGCTATAGAAATGCAACCCTTTCCACAGTCATATGGATGGATGGATGGATGGATGGATGGATGGATGGATGGATGGATGGATGGATGGATGGATGGTACTTGGTACTGCACATGATGGATTCATGCCTAAGAATGATTGTGCATTCTTAGACAGGACATGATTTGAGATCTGTCCTCCCAGCTGGATTTGACTGTTCTTCCTCATCATCCTTTCCCTTAAAGAGTGCTTGGTTGTGAACCCTAGTCTTCACTCCCAGTCTGTATCCCTATTTACAGCAGAGGAAATGGAGCTCATTGAACTCAGTTCTTGCAGGCATGTGTCTAAACTACATCACTGAGTGTGCCCTTACATTCCCTGCTAATTTACTGGTTACCATCAGCTCCTTTACTGGTGTAGTGTACCACTGCTGGGTTGGGTAGGGAAGTAGCAAATCTGAGACAATTATCAGCCAAAGACTTCAAATTTTATATTGCTATTTCACTGCACAGGAACAAGGCACTACCTTATTTTAGTCAGTAAAGGTATCTTGCAGATGGAAATTCAGTGCTGGTGATACGCTCTATTCTTATCCTTAGCTGAATTTTAAATACATAAACTGGCATGTCAAAGTGTAAGTATAAGCAAGATCTGAGACTGCTGTTATTAGGTTTTTAAGTCTATCTCCCGAGTTTGAGTTCAGTGCAGGACAAAAGATATCCAAATCCAAATATATTAGTGTTTTACTTGTCATTGATGCAAATGTTAGACATTTTCTTTTCAGAATATGGGACTGTGCATCAGTACAAGTCATTAGCTGTAAACTCCTTTACTTAATGCAGTGTCGTTTTCTGCTGGATTTGCATACATTTTTCTAATGACTCTACCTGTCAGCTGCCATGGTTTCTGCAGTATTTTCATATTTCACTGTTCAGAGTTAAGAAGGCTTATGAGATCTTGGATCATTTATCAGCATTGAGTGTGGAATTTCATTATTCCAGGATGGATTATGGAGGCACAAACTGTTATTTTAAAAGCTTCACTGCAAGTGACTAACAATGTCTGATCAGGGACATTTTGTGTAGCTGTACAGTATGTTTAAAAAAATATGATGTGGGGTGTGCAGGGGACAAGATACCAACATTTGTTTTATTTGTATTCTAGGACACAAGGGTTTTAAGGAGAAATGAAATGGCAGCTGCAGCTGTTGTAGGCATTCCCCAAAGGGATAGAGCTAATAGGATATATGTCTTCATCCACAGCTGAGTTAATTTTGAAAGCAGAGGATGAAAAATGAAACTAAACACATACAACAAAATCTTGGATAACGGGGGTGGGAGGAAGTAACCGCCTTCACTAATCTGTGACATCATTGTGATAAAAAAGGAAATCTTTCCACTAGAAATCCTCAAAGAGAAGATTTTGTGAGGCAGCTGAAGTATTAGTCTGTCTGAAAAAAAGAACATTTTGTGGAACTGTATGTCTAATGCACAGTGTTTAAAATCTGCAGAATCTGTAATTTAGATTACTGGAAAAGAATTGCTCAAAAACTTTAAATCTTTTTTAGGCCTGGCATGAAAGGTTGTATTTTCTAAGTTTATGCTGAAGATGAAATGTGGTGATAGCAGTACAAAGCCACAAAATCTACAAGAGAAATTTAGCCTTTAGTCAGGCCCTAACTTCATTCTGGCTAGATACATATTCTGCCTTTCTTCAAATATGGTGACATTTTTTTAATGGAGCGGAATGCAACTTTCCATTTTTGTCTTTGAGAAGATTTCAGTCTGTCTCCTAGGTCTCATGGTTTATTTCTCCCTGGAAATTTGCCAGGTGCAATACTGTGGAGAAAAATGGCTCAAACCTTTCTTTAATCTTTACTTATCTCTCCCACACAAAGAGCATTCACAGCAAAATGTCCTCGTGTGCAATGATTTCTCCCCCGCACACTGATGGACTTTAGTGTCTTGAAGCTCTTCTTTGCTGGAAATCCTGAAAAAAATCCAAAATCTCCCAGAGGAGCAGATTCACAAGCAGTGATGATGTCATGGGTGTAACATAGGCAGGACTCTGATTTACCACTTGGTACGCTAGTACTACACAGAACAAGTCTAGAAAAAAGCGTGTCCATTGCAGCCTGGCTCTCAGAGACAGTCAGCCTAATGCACCATTCAGTTCCTTACATCCCCTTTTTAAACAGACTGATACTTAAGGAGCACAGCAACCTTGTCTTCTTAAGGTTTCTTACTAGAGGATTTCCTTTTTATCTCAATGATCTGTCTCCATAAATCTTTGGAAATGCCATGTTCTGCAATATTCAGGTCTTTACAGAGAGCTGTCCAAGTAGTCTTGGGCAGAATCAAAGCAACAGATGCATTTCCTGAATCAAATGGTAGTTGATTTTGTGCAGTTATCATTCCATTTGTTTGCTATGGTGAACAAAAAATATTTGCTTATGCTCATTTGATCAAACTATGGGGTTTTGGTTTTTAATTGCATTTTTTCTGTAATGTCACAAGTGGGTTGCATTGATTCAGTGGTGTTTGGGGTCAGTTTTCTTCTTCTGTTTGGTCCCTGAGGAAATAGTGCAGAAACTGGTGCTAAGAGCTTATGGAAAAAGAGATCATGCTAGATCAGGAAGCTCATATTTTCCTTTGGTTCCCTTCCAAACTTGGGAACAGGACATGTTGGCTAACAGGAAAGTTTTCCATTGATACAAACATTTTCTGTCCATTTTCCCCCCATCATTGTCACTTTCCCCCTCAGCATTAATTCACTGTATTAATTACAATATAAATACTTATCCTGAGTTCCATATTAAACCCATATCCTTCTGTTCTGCAGGGAAAAAAAAAAAGAAAAAGAAATATGCACCTTAAAAGTAATCTCTGAAGATCTGAGGCAATGTTCTAAAGGATCAGCAGGTACAGCTGCAGAGTGGGACTTACCCAACAGGGAAAAGAGGGGGTGTTTCTGATTGCACTGAGGCATGCGCATAGCTGCTCTGCACCATGGAAACTCTTATCTCAGTCCCTGCAGTGTAAGCAGTGAAGGATGAGCTTGTTTAAATGACACCAATTATCTCTCCATTGGGGCGTGAGGTTGAGTTTTTCAAGCCCAGTGATCAGAGGTTGCAGTATCTTGGTGTCAGCAGCAGCTCCTGCAGCAGTACTTGACATTGCATGGACAAAAACCTCCCAAATGTGCACACTTTCCAAGGTAACCACTTGTCTTTCTGCAGCTGAATCAAAACTCTTTGCAGGACAAGAAGGCAAGGGAGAAAAACAACAAAACAAAGAGAGAAAGCAATCAATAATCCTGAAATACTTTCCTTGTATTCTGATAAATTGCCTCTTGAGTTTAATGGGGCCAAGTCTGGATTCTGGGTAGCAAGATAATTGCACCCAGATATCTGAATGTAAAATTCAGTGTCATGTGATACTAAATTGAGAGCAACATTTCTCATCAGGCTGCAATCCCTGTTCTAAAATGTTCTTCTTTAAAAGAAAGGTGTATCAAGACCACATACTGATGTAGCACCCTGCTTGGTTCAAGTAACTGTTTTATTAATTCTCTGTACTGAGATAATGGGAGATCATAACAAACCTGTCCACTTTTGGCACCTCAGGCTTTTCTTTCCTAGTGGAGCTTCACAGGTAATTAATTGATAGTGACACAGCAGTGTCTTCAAACAGTGTCTTTGAACTTGTTCAGGTTAGAAAGTGCTTTCAAGAGGAGGAGTCCTTTGATAAAACCTACTAAAATTAAGAATTTTTTTTTTTCCCTTGGGAAAATGGAGGAACTCACCCACCTTGCTTCATTCTCAGTACTACAGTCTGTGCTGCAGAGGCCAGGAACTCTGTCAAACAATATATGTTACAAGACTGGATCCAGAGCAGCCAACTGGAATGAAGGTGTAGTGCTGGCAGAGAGGAAGTGTAATCCTGCTAAATAATCATACAATTCTGTAGGATATGGGAAGAAAATTAACAGGGCAGAGAGTTATTTGTGCCTGAATGTGATCAGTTCTCTTCTTTCCCCCACTAATTGCTGAATAATTTGAGCAAAGGTTTTAAAGCAAGGGGTTTCTGTTGGGTTTTTGGTTTCCTTTTCATTAGCTAGTCACTTTCAAAAATAACATTTATGGTTAAAGCAATCAAGAACTCTTGTCAAAATTTCTCCTGCTACTGGTTCAGCCATTGGCTTTGTGCGTGATGGCGAGCAACAAAACCCATTGAATACTGCAGGTTATTCATAGTAATTACCATCCTGTGAATCAGGGCATAATACAGTATAGCTTCTTGGAAATCATTATGACCAGGCTTTACCCAGAATGAGAACTGATTATTTACTCAAACAGCATGCCTGGTGAAGAAATCTATATGAACCTTTTGTTTTAAAATAGCCTTTATATTATGTTCAGTTAAAGGTTTTGTTTTAAAACTGATTAACTCCTTCTCATATATTTGGTGATAGCTAAGACTTTCATAGCTAGAAATTATCTTTTCTGCACATAACAAAAGGAATCAGGTGTAGGTGAGCACATCAGCTGCCAGATTTATCTAGTGCTTTTTCTGTGAGTGTTTTTTCTAAAAGACAGTAACCTAGCATTTCAGAGAATGATTGCCTTACCAAATAGTGCAGCATGATGAGAATGGAAGTCGAGAACAAAACCACCAATGCTATTGATCAGCTGCCCACGCTATATGCCTTTCAGGGGATATCACTCCAGTATTTTTCTAGATCAGTCTTGAGAGCTGAGTTCATGTTGGTGGTTCATCCACTGATCTTCCAGATTCCAGGCTGTGTGTGGCAAGACAAATTTCTGGTTTTTTTCCAAAATTTTCAATGTTCAAAACCACGGTAAAGTGAGCGTTACTAAGAGCTCCCTTCCGAAGTGCTCTCCTGATCTGAACTTTAAGACTCGTGTAGATACACCCTGCAGTTAATACTGAATTAGCAGTAAGTATTTGTGGACCCATTAGAGGACTGCAGTTTCTCTGCTAAGTGTGGAGAAGTATCTCCAAAAACAGCCTCTGCACTCTAAACCTCCCCTAAGGCCTCTGAAGCAGAGGAAATCTGCACTTATCTGTCATCTTGGTTAATTCAAACAGCAGTTATTTGGAACAAATCGTAATCACTCCTTCCCGTAATGAACACAGATATTCAGATTACCAGATGGATCTGAGTGACAGCCTAATTATGGCTTACCAAAATAATAATAAAAAGCTAAAGTGGAAATATTTCTGCCCCTCATCTGCAGTTAGAGTTAAAAAAGAACAACATAGGGAAGTGCTCTGAGGAATGAGACCTCAAACCCCTATGTAGCATTTGAGCCATTGATTCCACCACATGGAGCCTTAATATGGTGTAGCAGAAAAGTGTGATATTTGCATAGAAGGTGTATGCCACAGAATTATCTATCATGTCCATGTAAGTTCTGTGTTTATACAATTTTCCCAAAAGACCTTTGACTTGGTAGCTTTAATTAGAAGTACCTGCTCATTGACTAATTGCTAGTATTTCTATTTAAAACTTAGCAATACTCTTTATAAATAACTTGGATAAATAACCAAGACCATTGAATCAAGAGTGTGGAGTATGAAGCATGACCCTTTCCTAATAAGTGGAGCTACAACTGCATTAGGCAAAATGGGCTGGGGTTACCTAGAAGTCTGCACAAAGTCCAGTACTGCTAATGGCTCTACATTTTCTGCTTTGTCTGATCTGACAGAGGGCTCATTTTCATTGCAATCATACATTTTCTCAGCAGCTTCTGTTTCTGTGTCTGCTTTAGATGAAAAATATCTGGTTTCACTGGAAATTCTTTGTCTTCAATGAGAATTACCACACTCTGAGACACACCAAGAATGAGGGAAACATTCATACTCACTGTGGAACACCATTTGTGATGAAATTTTCAGAAGATGAGAGGTGTAGAAAACCACAACAGACAATGGGCCATTGAGTATCTCTGTGTTGTTGATCTGCACAGGAGCCAAGAAGGACTTCAGAGAAATACCAGGTGGTATTTTTTTTGGTTTTTTGGTGGTTTTTTTAGGGGTTTTTGTTTTTTTGTTTGTTTTTTGGTTTTGGTTGTTTTTTTTTTTTGCTAGCTTGATAAGAATATTACTCAGAGAGCAACCTTTCAGACTGATCAGACATGCAGGACAGGGCAATGCATGGAAAAACAGCCAGTGAGACTGACTGAATATTCCAAAGGGTTTGGGTTTCTTGGCAAATTCAGTACCTGTATCATGAATCAAAGGCAGTAAGTACATCTTCAAGGTGCTGCTACGTAAGAAGGCTGTATCTAAATGCAGTACTGATGTCTATAGGATGCAACAGTGCATAAATAATTAAATAATCTCTCCGTCTTGTCAAGTGGTGCATGTATTGCTCTTGGCCATATTAACAATACAGGGGGTGTAGGCTAGAGGAAACTGCTGTTTCTGGATAACCCTGCTGTACTTCTGAACAGGGAGAGCTTTCCTCAGAGGAGATATTACCACATGCTCATCTCAGCAGACTGTCTTTCAAGTCTCAGTGAGCCCTAAGGCTCTTCAACAAGAAGGAGCTGACAATAAAGTACTGGTTTCTTAGGCAAGCTCTCTTTCTCTCTTTGCTATTTTACCTGCACATGTTAATTGTCTTGCCATTTCAGGAATAATTCCTTTTGTATAACTCATTTTCAGGTGCTGTCTAGGTATGGGAAATTGCTGGTGTATATATAAGGAAACTAAAATGTCTTCTCTGTTCTAAGATGGTAGAAAGAAATAATGAGTCATAATTTGTCTCTTCTATTAAACAGAAGTTAAGAACTTCTGACTTCAGGGGTTCGCAAAGACACAGAAATCTTATCTTTTTTTTCCTCTTTCTTTTTTTTTTTTGTATTTATAATTTGTTCTTTTTATCTTAGTTACATGACAGCTACTTTATGCCTTAGGCTCCTTCATGTCTGTGTAAAACATCTATAAAAAATTGCAGTCTAACTTTTCTCATCAACAAAAATCCCCTTCATCAGATAAATTACTACCTTGACCAATGCTCTGAATGACAGCCAGACTCTTGGGAGCACAGCAAGGGGGTGAGAAACATGGGGATGTTTGCAGTAGTAGGGAAGATTCTTTATATCATTTATCATCCACCTTGCCTTGCTGACATTGCCCTCTCCATACTGCAGAAGACAGCTCTACTGTAACTTGCCTAACATGGGATGGACCATCTTGAGAGCCCCTTATCCCAAGGTCACAGTAGTAACAGGCATGACCCAAGAGCTTCTTTTGGTTCTGTGCTGTGCTTCTCAGGGGTGGTTTGCTAATAGAATTTTTGGTGATATACTAACACATAGTTTCAACAAGGATGTTTCAACATCCTTGGGACATGAAAATGAATTGCCTATAGCCATAACCAGAATCCATGTCTCAGAGGAATTCTCAAAAATAATACATTTCACTGAATGATATACTTCACTCTAAGAACAGCTTCGAGTAAGGTCCCCATGCTCTTCTTGCAGCTCTCCCCAGTTTTCCAGCCCTCAGGCACAGCAGCTCAGGCTCACATGTATGCTTGTCAGGCCTCTTCCCTGATGTTCTATGCCCTAAACTTGGAAAAAAAAAGGTGCAAAAAGGGCAAATGAACTCATCAGCTCAGTTTCCATAGGGGAGGTAATAGAAGTGCAGAGGAAGGGGAGCCCTTATAAATGAATTGTGGTTTTCAGTGTTTGTGCTGGTGCTGCACAGGGAAGGTTCTGCCAGCTCTTCCTAGTCTTTATACTTCAGTGGTGAAAAATTGCTAGAGGTCAAAATATGTCATCAGAAAGCTAAGCCTGCAAGGGCAGAGGTTTAGTTGTGAGGTGCACCGTGGTATTTGTCCATCTGTACTTTAAGGGTCTCTAGATTTTGAAAAGCTATAGGTGTGATTCCTTCTTATGTTGGACAACCCCACCGTATTTAAATTAATTTGGAGGAGAGGTGTAGCAATACCTTATGACTCATTCTCTAAGTTTAGGGCAATTTGACCATGATTAATCATTTTCAACACCCTTTGCAATGTACACTGTGATGCCACTTCAGGTTCACTGCTTGTTTCCCACCCAATGAACTGTAAAGTTCCTGATGTTGGAAGATCTGTGCTCTCTGATAGGCAAGACACGCTCTTGGGAAGGCACTGGAGAATATCCATTGTAGCAGCTGGGGGAATCTGAGAAAAGTATTTAAGACTTATTTGTTTCAAAATTTTTAATGATGATGCATCTCTATTCCTGGCATTCTTCTACAACCCTATCATAAATTGAAAATGAGGATGCAGTAATGATAACTATTTTACTACATATCTTCATGTAAATGAGAAATAAATGTACTTCAGAAATTTTGAACAATAAAAAATACATGTCATTTGTTAGCTGTTCTAATGAATGATGTTGCTATGAGAGTTCTGAAAAGGCATAAATTGTCTTCTGGTTTAAAATCAAGTATATTATCATATATGATGGGTTGTTAGTATCTGTGAGCACAGGATTTCAAATTGCTGTAAGAAAAGAAAGTGTTGAATCTTCATAAAAAATCTTCAAGGTAGGCTGCTTTTTCCAGTTCCTCTGAAAGGAGAGAAACTGAAGAGCAAGAGGGCCATTAGTCTTGTATTTTGACCACATGGATTTCCAGCAATTTTAAAGTGGGGGCTGATGTACCCCACTAGAATTAAAGTGTTGTCCTCTCTTAGAGATTCAGGAGTTATAAGTTAGGGCATGGAAATTCAACTCCAAGGTTTAGTTGTAGCTGTCAATTTGTGAAACAGGTGTGGGTCAGAACACTTCTGATCTTTGCTCTTTGTGTTTGGCAGAAAGCCAACCACATCCTGGACTACATGAAAAGCAGCATGGCCAGCAGGTCACTGGATGTTACTGTCCCCCTCCACTCTACTCTGGGGAGACCCTGAGTAGAGTGCTGTATCCAGCTTTGGGACTGCCAGCATAGGAAGGATTTGGTCCTGTTGGAGCAAGTCTGGAGGAGGACCACAGAGGTGACCAGAGGTCTCGAGTACCTCTCCTCTGGAGACAGGCTGAGAATTAGGATTGCTCAGCCTGGAGAAGAGAAGGTTCTGGGGACACCTTATAGCACTTTCCAGTACCTAAAGAGACCTAAAATAGAGATGGGGAGGAACATTTTACAAGGGCATGTAGGGAGAAGGACAAGAGGTAACGGTTAAAACTGAAAAATGGCAGGGTAAGGCAAGATATTAGGAAGAAATTCTCTACTGTGAGGATAGTGAGGCACTGCCATGGGCTGCCCAGAGAAGTTGTGGGTGCCCCAACACTCGAAGTGTCCAAGGCCAGGTTGGATGGGACTTGGAGCAACCTGGTCTGGTGGAAGATGTCCCTGCCTGTGGCAGGAGGGTTGGAACTAGAAGATTTTTCAGGCGTCTTCCAAAGCAAACCATTCCATGTTTCTGTGATTCTCTGCCTTGTGCTGCTAAACCAGTCCTTCCCTCTGAGTGGCCATGCCCCTTTCCCCTTGCAATTATGATGGTAAGAAAATGAAAGAAGTAAGAACCATATAGATGAACTTATGAATGTTTCCAAGTCACCATGTCTAGATGTGCACCTGAATGTGTCATCTCAGGGTGACCATTCCTGGTTGTTTACCAGCAGTTTTCCTCAAGATTCCTGGATAGCACTGACTGCACTCACCACCTGGGCTAGAGGCCAAGTACAGATTCCCCTGTTTTCACTACTACTCATTTTAATATTTTCTTCTTAATTATTCACATTTTCTACTAAAGCAAGTGGGAGATTTTCAGGATCAAGCCATACATTCTTCAAGCTCTAGAGCTCGAGTATATGTTAAGAATCAGGTCCATGGAGAAGTGCTATTCATGCTACAGACCATGAGGGATGGACCCTGATTAAGGTAAGGTAAAAGAAAAATCAAAGAAACTTTGTAGGGGCATCTTGTGAAATTATTCTGAGATATCAAGGGCCAGGAAAGCAGTCCTATTTGAACCACACCTGAAATTGTAGAGGTGAGTCAAGTTAAGAAATTAGGAAGATTACAGGTCTGTGTTGTTGTTCCTGACCCTGACCCTGTGTGTTGTTCCTGACCCTGATTCTGAAGAACTTGCCATGTTATTGTCCAGCAACAGCAAGACTGTTGACCTCTCAGTCAAACAGGACTGATGCTTCTCTCTTGTTTCCTTCATGGAGCATCACTTATTAAGCTATCAGGGAAGAGAAAGACAATTTAATATCACCCTGTATAATCATCATTCTTTGGAATTAGAGGCAGTAAACATGGTCTGAATTGACTTAATTCCTCATCTGGATGTCCATCTGGATTTCTTGGAGAAGTACAAACTCTGATTGTAGCAGATAGGCTGGGAAATACAAATACTAATTTTATATTTTATGAAGATGTATGTCCTCTCTGACAAAGCCTGACAAAGCTTTGTCTCCTTCTCTCTTACTCTTTGAATAAGAAAGTTCTTTTTCAGTGCTTATCATCCAACCAGAGCTGTACACCTCAAAAATCACATTTTCTGGTGTGTTTGTCATGCTAAAGTGTCATGGAAATAAGAATAGTTACTGAATGACAGATCAGGAAATTAATTCTAGACAAACAAAAGATGTTCTTCTTTTCTTTAGAGATGGGACATGCTGAGACTGTCATTCAAGTCCTTGTAAGGAACACTCAGACATACTATTTACTGCTTATGTCATGTCTGAATCTTCCCATACTGAAATGATCCTGCTTAAGCATTATGGTTCATATGCCAGTTAGTTCTTATACTTTACTTACCTGGCTGGAAGCACTGTCAATTTGCATTATGGGTGAATAATGTAACAAGCTTAAAACCATGCCCTCTGGAAAAAAAAAAAACAACTTTCCAAGGCAAATGGGATGAATCATCGATAAAAATGTTTAGAATATTTAAAAGTATGCCTGAAACCACCCCTGCATAAGCTTCCTTTAGCAAATCAGAAACTATGGTAGGATTATGAAAGTTAGGCCATGTGTCTAAGTTCTTCAAAGTCAGTTATTACTGACTGCTACTTAACTAGATGACATCAAAATGACTTGTCAAATAGGGAAAGAAACTAGGGAAAAACTGGTATTAACTGAGGTCTTCATGCCTGCACCCTTGTTCCAGGATAAAGAGCTAAACAGCATAGGTGGTTAGTGCTTTTTGGAGTATTTTGATGGCTATGGGCATTGCCCAGGAGCTCTAATGCCCCAGTAAGCCTCTGTATCTCATGCACATTTCTTCATGTGAGTTCTGCTGGAAAGGGATGAATTCTACCAGATATCAGACTTCACCCTGAAAACTGAATTGGCTAAACTACTGTCTTTGATCTTGCTTTGCCTACAGTTCTTGCAACACTGAATAAGCTGGTATGTCATAGTTATCTGTAGGATGAGACAAACAAGACTGCATGAGTGGACTGTATTTCTGAAAACCAAGAGCAGCAAATACCTTCTCTCTGTATGTGCACACTTCTGCCTTTGAGGAAAGGAGGAAAGAAGAGTCAACACAGCACCCACTTTATTAGGTAAGCTTATTTCACTGTCAAAAATATTCAAGTCATGACAGTGTTACACAATCACATTAAGAAAAATATTGTTCCTATTTCAAAGACTGTCTCATGAGGATGATCAATTGTAAAACCCTCACTGTGCTATTTTGAGGGAAACTATCCATGAAAGAAGGAAGAAGAAAGGAGATAGCTGCCTGCAGTCATCTTTCAGCCCTGTTGTTCTCCAGGAGTTGAAGAGGTTGGCAGAGGGGACTGTTGTTTTCTGTGCTCTAAAGGGACACTGAGTATGATGTGCTAACCTGGAGAAGCCATACCAGCTCTCACATACACTTCACAGAGGTTTTCTGTATCAGCAGAAAAGTTTGAACAGTTTTCCCGATGTTTGAAGTTATGGGGAAAGTATCTTGCTCATTCATTCTCACAGTAATGTGCATATGTTGAGCAGCTCTTGGCTGCTGCACAAAAGCTTCCTCTTCCCTTTGCAGCACAGTTGAAGTATGATGCTATGGTGGAAAAGGGCACTGATGTAGATGGAAATTCCAGCAATAAATATTGGATGTTCTTTATACTTTTCCCAGAAGAGAAGGTGAGTTTAAGTGTATTTCCTGAAGCATGTGAAAAGCACTTCAGTACAGCACCCGCACCCATCATCATAAAGCTGCAGCTTTAGGCAGCTATTTTTTCTTGATGATCATAATTCAAAGCTACAAAGAGTTTTTTTAGACTATCTGACAACAGTAGCAAAAACTTAGCAGGAGCAGGAGGTCTTAGATGCCCTAGAGCTTTCTTTTGAGCAGGAAATCAAGAAAGGTGTCATGTCCTGAGCTTCTTGTGTTTGGTGATTTCCCTGACCTTGCAACACAGTCCAAGAGAAGAAATATCAGCTGTGTCCATCTGCAATATAGCATTAAAGGAAATAACAGGGATACATTTTTTTAGCAACTAGATATGCAGGATGCAAATTATGTTGGTACTTATCAGTATCAATGCTGTGTCCCAGTGATTCCACAATCACTCTTCTGCCCAAGTAAATAGGAATAATTTCTGGACGTGTCTGCAGACAGGGACTGATCTTCAGAATGTGGGTTAGACCTTGTCCTTCTATAAAGAGATATGTATTTTGCTTGAGTTGATTTGATGGGATTTGCATCAGGGCTTGTGCTGTTGGGTCAGTACTGAAACAGCACTGTCCACTTTGATGTCCTCCTACTCTGGCCTCTGGGATTTCAGAACAAATTAATGCATCTCATCAGCTAGGATAGATATTGGGCCTGAGTTTTGTGGGTGGGTTTCCTCCCAGCTGCTCTGGAGCCAATATCTTGTGAAATTTGCTGAGTCTCTGAACTGTGTAAAGTGTTAAGAATGATGACTAAATTCTAGACAAAAAGTAAAAGTGAGGAATTCCCCCCCAGTCCCCAGGGTTAGAGGGCTGACAGCAATGAGTTCATCATGTCAATGCACTTCATCTGAGCAGAATTTGCTCTTTTTCTCATCTGTGTCTAGGCATGAGAGAGGCTCAGGTTTTTTCTGTTTGTGTAAAAAGTGTGTCAAAGCTAGAAAAATGAAAACTGTACTGCACATTGGGTGTGTTGGGGTGCATGTGGTTGCATTTGGAATGTGACCACACTGCAGTCATGCTTTGAATACTACCCAGTGTGTTCCTCCTTTTGCCAAGGAGAAGCTAGAAGTAAATTTTTTCTCATGTATTGGTTTTGTTAATGACACTGAAGGTATGTGGATAGTTGCTGAAAATATTTATTGAATCCCACTGCAGTGGGATAATGAAGTTGTTTAATGCCAGTGAGATACAGCATAAACAAAGCAGCAGTGGTGGAGCAGAGGATCAACAGTCCCAAAAGCTGGAAGCCCAGGTATTCTGTCCTCTCCACAATTAAACTGTACTCCAGATTGCTATACTGAGGGAAGTGATAATGTACAAATAGGACATTATTCCACATTTTCATAATTTCTTTTTTCAAACATGTTCAAGCAGGTGCTCATTCTGTAGTCCTAGTTCAAAAGCAAGATATGTGCAGGACACACCCAAAGAGAAGGAGTTTTCATCTAACTGTGCTGTAGCAGATGGCTCCTTTGGGGTTTTCATGCACAAAATGCAACTGAATACAATGGGATTCCTATCTCATGTCCCCTACAGATCCACAGGCTAGGAATGATGAAGGAAGATATTATGTGATTGCTCACTGCAGCTCTGGCTGCCTTGTGCTTCACTTTTGATGATTCATGAGGTCTCTCTTAGTGGCACAGCTCTAATCTAGAGGTTCCAGACAGAACCATAAATACTGACACGTGGACAGCTGACCCCACAAGGAGAGGTGATAATCTCCACTGCCATGGCAGTAATTGCCAGCTGCTTCTTTTTTTTGTGGAAAAAACCATATATATAGACAATGCTTTGTTTGATGACAAAAGCATTTAGAAACATGTCCAACATGACAACAGTGTTCAGTGTGTTAAAATAATCTCCTCCTATTCAGTGACTTGGCATAGATCTTGTTACTGACTGCATCAGGTCACATCAGCATGTGCTGCCTGACATGATGTGACACAGCTTGAAAGCAACTGACACAGAATTACCTCTTCCCACCACAGCGACCTATACAGGATGCTCAGGCAACAACTGGTGCAGTTATTAAATCCTCTCTGTTACCTGCAGTTAGGCAAGTGACCCATGCTCTGAAGCATCTTCATTTAATACCAAATTGTTACTTTTGTGCCAGCTTGAGGATAGGGTTTTCTTACAGGGCACCTCCAGTGCCATTGCATCAGAAACTCACTCTGGGCTGTTGAGAGCTGAGGCACAGCTGAGTGCTTCAGAAACAGCCCAGCAGTGAGTGTAGAAAGCATGTGCATACTGTAGGGTGTGACAGGCCATTCCCACTGATTTAGGCAGTTTTTGACCTCTACAAAAATATTAAAATGGCAGGTATAAAACCAAAAGCTTAATGGCTATACACAGATACTGAGATATTTGCACTAGCTTCTTAAATCATAATGCTAAACCATTGCAGAAAGTAAATTTTGTGAAAACTGGGCTAAGAGGGCACCTTTCAAAACTAAAAAGCTTGGGAAACTCATTGAGATAATGAGCTCTAGGTGATTAACCCAGTCACTATTGAGGTCACCAGCAGTATTAGAGCCATAATCCCATTGATTTAGATTATTGTATAGTTTCTAGTTGTATAGTTCTAGGTTATATGTTTTTATGTTATGTCTTACTCTTGTTTGATGGTGTGTAAGACCTCATGAGACATCAAATACTGCTCAAACAAAGAAGATTGTACCTGTCCTTATCACATGAAGTTATTTCCAGACTCTGTAAAATTTCAGTGTCTAGAAACTCTGGAGAAATTGTGGAGAGATTGGAAAATACAAAAAAGGGTGCTCCTGCTGTCCTCAGGCCCATGTATTTGCCTGTTTGGGCAGCGTGCGTGACTCGCCGTGAAGCTCCCTGCTGCCAGCCCTTGCTTTGTGCTCTGGAGGTCATGAAAGGAAGCTGAGATTTTTCTAATCATGACCACCAGGTTCAGAGCAGGGGAAGAACAAAGATGGGGAGCCATTGGAGAGCTAATGCTGAGCTACTGCAATGGCTCTGATGACTATTTTACATTGAAGAATGAATTGAAGCTTCATAGTTGGAAGCTGGAAGAGGGTTGTGGTGGAATTGCTCTGAAAGCCTGAGGAAACCTAGTGACTGAATGTGCATGTAAAGCAGAGTAATGATGCAGTCTCCATGGCAGCATCTCAGAATTGTACAGTAATATTTTGAAATGTAATATAGATTCTAATTTTTCAGTCTTAACCCATCAAATCAGTTTTACTATAAATACCCACACTATCCAGTCTCTGAAAGAACTAAGGCTGACAGTTATTTTAAGCCTGCCCAACCAAAGACAAAAATGCAATTTATATTCCCTGCCAAAATAAACTCCTTCAGTTAGGAGAACAGAAGGATTTTGATTTTAGGCAGGTAAAATCAAGGAAATATAAAGATTACAGAAGGAACATGGTCTCTACTTCCTCATACATCTGGATCATGGTAACCTTTACTTGCCAACATCTGAAAACACTGAAACTCTGTGTACATAGGAAAGTTTCTTACCATGGCTGGCTACACTACCAATCAACTCAGGGCACAAAAGGGCTACTGG
Source organism: Parus major (assembly GCF_001522545.3). Lineage (NCBI taxonomy): Eukaryota > Metazoa > Chordata > Aves > Passeriformes > Paridae > Parus > Parus major. The sequence goes on along the minus strand of NC_031774.1, from coordinate 44,731,369 downwards.
ATCTGTCTGAAGCCACCAGTGCCCACCATAGTGTGTAACTCAGAGCACATCTGAAAAGGCACTGGCTGCTATTTGCAGACAAAAACTACGGGATTAAATACACATCTGGTGAAACAAGGGACTCCAAGCACTTTGCTGAACCCACTAGTGTGTCAGTATGTGCCTTTGTGTCTGAGGAAGCAGATGTTTCTCCCAGGTAACTGGGAGCATGTGTGAGCACCCAAGGGAGAAACTGAATGTCCTCAGTGAGAGTTGTCTGGTCTCCATAATAACAGCTGCATTCCATTCAGCATAACAGCTTGATTGAGAAAAGATGCTCTAATGAATACTAGTTGTGATTTGTGTCTCCACCTGACTTCATCCTCTGTTGAGGAAATTCACAACAATTTTATGGGAGCTGCTGAAAAGTTGTCAAAGAATGGCAAGGATGGGGATGGTTAATGAGGTTGTTTTGAACAGTGTGGGACCTGAGTAGGATGTAAATGGTATGGAATAAGGGGTGGAACGTGTGGGTTTTGGTTGGGGTAGAATTTGTTTTCTTCACAATAGCTAATATGGAGCTATGTCTTGGATTTGGCTGAACACAGTGTTGATAAAGCAGAGATGGTTTTATTATTGCTGAGTAGGGTTCACACAGAGCCAAGGCCTTTTCTGCTTTCTGTGCTGCCATGCTGGAGAGGAAGAAGTTGGGGCTGCATGGGAAGCTGGGAGGAGACACAGCCAGAACAGGTGACCCAAACTGACCAAGGGGATATTCCAGACCATATTCATCATGTTCAGTATACAAAGTGGGGAGAAGAAGGAGGAAAGGGAGGACATTTGGAGTGATGGTGTTGCACTCTCCAAGTCACCATTACCTGTGATGGGGCCCTGCTCTCCTGGAGGTGGCTGAACACCTGCCTGCCCAAGGGAAGCAGTGAATTAACTCCTTGCTGTGCTTTGCTTGTACATGTGGCTTTTGCTTTCCCTATCAAACTGTCTTTATCTCAACCCATGAGTTTTCCAGCTTATATCCTAATTCTCTCCTCAATCCGGCAGTTGTGGTAGTGAGTGAGTGTCTCTGTGGGGCTTGGCCAACAGAGTTATCATGGGAAAACATGCTCTTATTCATCACTGTGAAAATGTATTTATTATGCAAAGAGCTAGAACTCATTTTGAAGTTACTTGTATTTATGGTATAGCTCTATATACAGATGCTGCTGGATCTGAAATATTTGCTTGCTCATCCCAGACTAGATTTTCTAACCCCACTCCCACTTTTCACCTTGTGTGCAAAGCACTTGGATATTTGCACCCTGGACTGCTCTTGCAGATTGGCTGCTTTGAAGCCCAGATCTTAAAAAGTTTGGACAGACATAAAGTAGTGTCCCCTATAAACATCAGAAACCCAGTCTTATCCTCTGATGGAAAGCAATAGGCTACAATCTGTCAGTCAGGCATGACAGTTCTGACCCATGCTAGAATTACTAATTAAAAAAAAAAATAAGTTACTCATGCTCCTGGCAAGTTACATATATTGCCATCTGTAGTAGCAGTTACATCAGTGTTACCAGGATTTCTTTAGAAATTTAGGGCATTTTATTCTTTCCAGTACCCAGAGAAACACTAAGGTGTTGCTAGCAGCTTTGTTGCTAATTACTCTTACAATTAGAGCAAAATGAAATAAGTATAGCATGAGATAATTACAAGGATTGTCAGATAAATAAGAGATTAATCAATAAACAGGTGTTTCTAACCATTGTCTCTGTGGAAACTGGAGACTGATTTTCAAAGGGAGATACCAACTCAGTGATGCAGGTGCTGTGCCAGAGCCAGGGATCCACTTGCCGCTCCTTTCCAGTGCAGTCAGTATTTGTAGGATTAGGCCCATCTGTGGAGACCTTTCAAATAAATGAGAAAGAAGGGTTTGGCAGATGGTTGTCTATGTGAGGTGCTGGGATTCAGTTCATCAAGAATGAAGCTGCAGCCATCTCTGGAAAACATGGCATCTGGAAAGAACAGGAAATTGCACAGCTGTTTCAAGACAGTGTGGCAATCATTGCCCAAATTCAGGCACCCAGTGTTGGCCATGATGCTTTAGAGAGTGTCCCTTGGTCTCCCAGAGGTCCCATGTTCTATCTGCTGGCCCTGTGCAAGTGCTCCAGCCCACTGGCACCGTGCCCCAGACCCCAGGAAAGGAGGCAGGACAGGTGAAATGCAAGTGCATGGTGAAAAGTGAAGGACAGCCTGGTAATATTATCAGGTCACTAGCTAGCATGTGGGGGCAGCATTGATAACCAGCAGCACCAGCTGATAGCTTTTACCTGGGGAGAAAGAAGAAGAGGAGGGAGAGGAGGAGTAGGAAGAAAGCTCATGGTGCTACATTTAAACGTGAGCCAAATGCTCACCCACGGTCATTTTCAGGCAGAAAATTTAGATGTGGTCTTCAGTCTTTACTATTTGTACCACATATGGTGAATATATTACCCAGCTTGTCCTATTTTTCAGCTGTGAGTTTTCTGCACATATTTGTGCCTTTGCAGAGGCTCCTGGTGCAGGTGTTAATTCTCCCCCAAAGCTGAGCTGATTGGGAGCTACAGTCACACCCTTAGGGATGGAAAAAATGAGGCATATTGGAAAGTGGGAAGGTCACAATTTCAAAAACAACTCCATGTCCCTCCTGATTCTTAATAAGTCCTATTTTTTAAATCTTCTTTCTCTACAGGAGTTGATTCTACCTTGTTATTTATACAGCTTCTGGTATCATCGAGTACAAGTGTGGAACCCTTGGCATCACCATTGTATAAATGCTTAAAAAAATGTTCTTAATTAAAGACAAACAATATTTTTCTTCTCTCTGTTTATATCTTAAGATCATCTCTTTGACGTGTTTTATAATTAAATTATATATGGCAGAAACAGTGATTAATTAGAAAAAATTACAGATTTATACCTTTCTGTATACAACATTAGAAACTGCAAAGAGCAAAGATGTTTCACAGTTCTGGAATTGTAATCAATTATATATTATACTATATAATATATAATCTAGAATTATAATACATTTATATATTATTTCTTAATCTTCAGGTCGATCTGGAGCATTAATATGCTCAGTCATAGATGTCAGTTGATCAGAGCAAGTCTTAGCTCCCACTTTAACATTAAAACCTAAAAGAGAATATGTTGATTTAAAATAAGCAGGCACACCCTAGAGGTAAGTATGAAATGCCACAGTTTCATATGGGACTGAATTTAATATGATAGAATCATATGAAATATAATGCAGAAAATACCATTAATATTTTTTAAAAACTCTTTTCTAAAAAGTGCTGCCCATTTTGTGTTTTTATGTATTTTAGGGAGGACTTTATTGTTCACAAAAGAAAAACAGTGAAAATTTATTCCAGGTTTTAGATGTTGAAAGCATAGTGGAGAATTCAAGGGAGACAAATATATGCTTTTTTGGTTGGTGGGGGCTTTTCTAATGTGTGATTTGTGAGCCTTAGAGAATTGTTTATTTTAGGACAAGTCAAGGACTGAATCACAGGGAGTCACTTTTTATTTTGTTTTACTTCACTTCTCTCTGGAGAGATGCCAGGACCAGCAGGACTCTGGCTCTGTGGCTGGTGCTGCTGCCTGCTCGCTGCCCCTCCTTGCAGCCTGGCTCCCAGCCCCACAGCACCAGGTACCAGCAGGACTGGAGACCAGCCTGTGGCTGGGCCTTCTCGCTAATTCATGGTGCTTAAATGTCCCACTTTTTCTGACACCAGCTGTTCCAGGCAGCTCCTCTGGACCCCTTGAGGGATGCTGGGGATGAAGTCGGGTGCTTTGCCCTGTGTGTCCCTCTGCCGTCCCTGCAAAGCGAGACCTGCTGCAGCCCTCTCCATCCCTCCTCCACCCTCCCTCCTGCAACCACCCCCTGCCCTTCCCAAAACCTGGTACCCCATCTCTGTGTGCCCATCTCTGCTGTCTCATAGCTACAGCCAAGCACCTTTTCTGCTTTGGGGAGGGGTAGCAGGTTCTTGCCCCAGCACTGTGGGCAGCACAAGAAATTCCTCTTGCTTCCAGATCCATACAGGCTTTCCTGGTGAAATCAATTAGTGCCCATTGCCCACAAGTTTCCTTCAGACCCAAGGTGCTGGCCCAGGTGCATTTTTGGCTTGCATAGTCCTACTCTGGGCTTTGGGCTCTGGGAACAGCCCAGGGAGAATTGGCTGTGTTTGGAATTCCATGTCTCTGGTGGGGATGCAGCATTCAAGCATTAATTTGTTCTGCATGAATTTGCACAGGAGGCAAACACAGAGGTCAGATTCTGCCACATTGAATCATGAGGGCCTCTTAGTTCTGCCTGCCTGCCTGCCTGCTGATCAAGGTTAATAAGAGCTGGCAAGCTCCAGAGGCCCAGTTACACTGCTTTAAAATCTTTTAAAGGCAACACAGAATATCGCGAGTAAAATCAACTGTGTTGGTCTCACTGGAGTTACATTTGATTGCCTGAGTTGTCAGTTTATCTATTAATAAAGAGATAAACCTGTTGCTGAAATAAACCACCTTCTGTAGGTCAACACTGATTTAGGCTGAAACTGCATTTAAATAGAGATCAAAAGCATTTGAATGACAAACTGTTGACTTGTGTTGCACTTTCTATATTGCACCTTCAAAATCTGCAGTGCAAAGAAAATTTTAGAGTTGAATTAAATCTCATTCTGCTGTGGCTGACACCAGACACCCTTGTGACATGAGGACTTCAGAGATCAGCCTTCCCTTTACAACAGAGATGTTGCAAAAAAATCCATCATTAAACAGAATTCTTGCTCCATCAAGTAAGTTTACACAGCAACTTCTGTGATTCTGTATGTCTCAAAAAGACAACCCTGTGCTTCACACCTGAGCTGAGCTCCTCAAGTCTGCATTACTGAGCTGCAGTCCAGTGACCCAGCCCATATTCTCACAATGACAGCAGCATTTGAGTTTGAGAGCCCCATAACCATTGCCTGTGTCCTGCACACTCAAAAGCCACAAGCCCCTAAGCTCTTGCTACTGAGGTTTTTGATGTTCAGCTACTGCCCATGCCTAAAATAACTTCCTTGGTACACGGCTGTACATCTCCATGCTTATCTCACTTCTGCACTTGGATTAGAAATCAGAATCTCTTCAGTTTAATCCCCATGAACCATGCATCCTCTGCCTGGCAGAGCTAGTACAGATAGCTGCTGTTCTGAGGGCAGGATAAAATTTAGATTGATTTAATTTCAAATTAGTAGCAGTATTGCTGAGTGAAGAATGGGGAGGAATCACCCACATTTTCTAGAGATTGTAAGAACAATTCTAGTATTGTCTGTGCTTTAAAAGGACAGGTCCACTGCCTGTTGTGTAAAGGATGGCTCAGATGTTTAAGTCCAAAGCAGGTGCTGAGCTTTGGATATTGGGTTTGCATTGAAATATCTTTCAGGGGTGAAAATTAGATTTCTGTCACCCCTTCTCAGCACTTCTGCCTTGGAGGACTCTCCTCCTCAACCTGCTGTCTAGCAGAAGTCCTGTTGGGAGATGTTTCAGAGTCCCACTGCACGTCAGCAGAGCCCATCTATGTAAAGTCAGTTGGGTCTTGCATCCAGAGGATGGGGAAGATAGCAGCAAAAATACCATGTGGGAATTTCCATTAGAGTACCTGAGGGCCAGCTGCCCTCATCCTGACACCAAGGCAGAGCAAGAGAATAATCCTCTGGGCTACATGAGGCTGTGAGGTGTATTTTCACCTGCTGGGCAGAAATAGCATCACCAAGTGATTGCAGAGCAATGATGCTCTGGGGGAGGGGATTCAAGCTGCTGGGTTAGCTGTTCACCGCTGACCTGTCCTCTCAGCCATGGGCTGCCTGTTGGCTCTCAGATACTGATCTAAAAGAAGGCATATGAACCCCAAACTATTTCATGTGGCAGCATTCACAGGAACTGCCATCACAGCAGAGGCTCCGCAGCAATGTCAGGTTACCGAGAGTCCGTGTGGGAGGGAACAGGGTGCTGCTTTGCGCTCAGTGTTAATGCTTTTGCTTAAGCATAATCCAGCTGAAGGTCTTTTCGGTACAGCAGAGTTCAGTGGAGGACTAGCTGAGTGTGCTGGCTCAGAGGGCACTAATGCAATTGTGTGATTAATTTACGTCTGCGCTTTTGTTTGCTGTGCAGGCTGCGGTCAGTGGAGATGGGCAGCGGGTACAGTCACTCCTCCAGCGCTCCCTGTGCTCTCGCAGAGATGACTGCTGGCCTCTGAGAGCTCCTCTGGAGCAGGGATGAGTCACTGCCCAAGGGTAAACAGTGAATACTATGATGACACTCACGTTTGAAAGACAGTGAGGTAGAACAAACAAGGTAATTTCTTAATAAATATTTATTTCAAAGAAACATATTTGGCTTAATCCTTTTCCCACTGATGTTAATAAAAATTATGCATTGACAAAAGGCTACTGCAGCATTTGTAATGTATTTTGACATCTGTGGATGAAAGGTTCTAAATAATAGCTAAGGATTATGTATCCCTCAGTGGGAACATGAGTTAGCCTGCTGGATAAATTAATAAATACATTGTTATGTAAGTATGGTAAAATGCTGCTGATGCTTCATGATTAAACTTGACATGTTGACAAAAGGAAGCTGAGGATTTTGTTTATTTTACTCTATTTTATATTTTTAAAAATTTGAATTTTCAAAAATTTCATACTTATAAGGCTTGCTTGAAAAATCTCCAAGTACTTTCAGTTTAAAGGCCTTCAATTTCCAAATGGACACAACTATATTCAGTTCTGTTTCACAGGTAGAGAAGTTGAGGTATGCAGATCACCGAGACTTCAGTGTCATGGGATCTGTGAACTACAGGCTGCATCCCTGGTCATTACAAGGTATAGAAGGTGATATTTAATTGTTTTAATCATGCAAAAACCTCAAAATTGTCTCAAAAAAAGAAAGGGACTTATGTGGTGTAAGAATGTCAGAAAGCAGATATTCTTTGAGTTTAGATATTTAATAATGGCCAAGAAGATTTACCATGCACTCATCATGGTGTATCTCATATTTTACCCTGGGTATCAGCACAGACACTGCAACCATGGGAGATCCCAGGGGGCTATTTTTGGCTGAGTGGGTGGGACATGGGTCCCTGGTTCTGGGGGTCTCACTGTTAATCCCACCCAGCTGTGTTTGCCCTTGGAGACACCTAGCACCATTGCTGCCTGGTGCTAAAGCCCGTCCTTGCACTCCAGCCCCAAAGCTGCAGGTCTGCTTAGTGCTGCTGTAATTATGCCAAAAGACCTTTCTCTCTTCTTTCATTGAGATCCCTGATCTGATCACAAGGATTTGTACATTGGTTCCCAATGGTGGTATTTAAGAATCATTTAAATACCCCACTTGATCCCAAAACTGAAATATCTGGCACCTAAAAGTGATAACTAGTGATAACACATTCACAAGCACTAGTCTGTGGTACATAAGAGATCAGTGTTTGCTACTAAATGCTGGACAGTCTAGTATGAAGTATTTATGATTTTTTTAAAATATTTGTAAATATTATGATATATTTATAAAAATTTAAAATTACAATTTTTCATGGAAGTGGTTCTTTTACTGGGTGCAGCCTACATCATTTCAGCAAAGGAAGCCCATAAAAATGACTAAGAATGAAATTAGTTATCACCAACTTCCAGTGCCTTTGTCTTAGTGTGTATTGTATTTACTATTGTATTTACTGCAACTCCAGAATTATTCTCCTGGACTTGGACAAAGTAAAGATTAAAAGATGAGTTTTCCATGAGTGATCGTTTCCTTCAGAACTGAAGAGGAATTGGAGTTTGTGTTTTGTCTTTTTTTTTCCTTCATTTTTCCTTCAAATTTAGTGATCTGAAATCTGAAAGATTTAGCACTCTGCCTTCTGTTCTGTCGTGCTCTGCAAAGACTACTTTTGCTGCCTGTGCAGTAAGCTGTCAGCTTTTTTAAAGGTTTTCTTTTTCTTTTTATTCTTTTTTTTTTGTAATAGCTTTATACAGTGTGGATGCACTTTTGTCTACAAGGTCACCTTGTAGAAGGTGACACAAAAACAGTCACATTAGAAAAAAAATATTCTTGGGAAATAATGTCTGTCTAGTAGTGGTGCTCAGGGATCTGCTTGTTCCCTGCCTTTCTGAACTGTTTTATCCACTTAGATGACTCATGAGAACAAGAACTGCCTCATAGCCCATACCTAGCACAGGGAGTACCAGTCTCAGCTGAGTCAAGGGCTCTTCTGTACTGAAGGCAATTATGTGCTGATGGAACCTGCTAGCTATGAAATAATAACACTGAGATCAATCAGGTCGATAACTAATCTTCCTTTTCTTCTCTCAGATACAGATAATGCAGATTCTGCCTTCCATTACTCCTCTGGTATTAGTAGGAAGATTTATTTAATACCACAGGAAATGAAGCCAAAGATGAGACTGAAATTCATTTCAACATAGTGAAAACTTTGATACTTCTGCAAGTCTCTTCTACTTAAGACTTAAAGCACAGAGAAAGGGTGATGTCAGTGTCATGGGCTGACACCTCCAGCTTGCACTGCATTTGCTTGGAGGTAAGGAATTATAAAAAGGCCGGGATAAAACTGGGCATTTCTGTATTGTCTCTTTACAGGAGAAGGGGATGCCTTCCCAAATGCATCTTGTCTTCATCTCACCATTGCAATCAGAGGTCAAGTGTGAAGAGAGCGTATGGAGATGCCTCCTGGAGGTCACAGCCTGTGTGTTGCTGCAGACAGCTGAGGCCCAGCTGCCTGATTTTGTCTTAGCATTTAAGCAGGTACTGTCTCTGGTGTGGGGTGTTTCTCTCTGCACCCAAAGGCAGCGGAGAACAGCGATTCCCTCTTCATGGTACAGCAGCAACTGTGCAGCTTGCTTCTCTGCTCTATTCCTTTCCAAAATGGTTGCAGATAGGAAGCAATTACTTAAGAAGTATTGTTAGTAGAATAATCTCTGTGCTACTGTCCTTCTCCCAGGATCCCAGGAGCCCCCTGGGAACCCAGGATCCCTTCTCTTTGGAGATCTATCAAGTCTCCTGCTTGGCCCTGCCAAGCATAACATCTGCCTGTGTGAGACCAGTCTATTGTCAACCCAGCCTGTGATGCTCCTCTGCCATTATCACGTCTCTCTCCATTTCCCACCTCCACGTCTTCCCGTGCCCCACCAGCCCCTTTCCCGCAGAGGTGCCATCCGGTGCCCTGCCCGCCCTTGGCGCTCTGCCCTTCCCGGTGCCGCTGCCTCCCCCGCCGGGCTGGCGCTCAGCCTGCGCTCAGTGACCTTTCCAGCGCGTGTAGTGCCCTGCGTGCTGTGGGAACATGCTCCCCTCCACGTGTCAGCACAGCCACAGCCTCATAAACTTTTGACCCTTGCTTAGTCCTCTGGCATCCCTGGCAGAACCAAGGGCAGGGTTATACGCCTGGGTTTAGTTACCTGTGTCCGGAGACTGCCAGGGAACACAGTGTTGCAGCTCTGATTACACTTACATGGAAGAAAAATACACTTAAGGCAACAGCTGCTGTCTTCTTTTCTTCCTAGGCTGTCTCTGTATGTGTGTTGGTTTTTTTTGTTTGTTTGTTTGTTTGTTTTTAAATTATCATTATTATGATTTGTCTTTAGGTTACTGCTCAGGTGTGAAAGGCTATACCCCTTGAGTAATACAGCATGCTGCTTCCTGAACTGTGTAAGAAGTCCCTTTTATGGATAATGGGAAGGAAGGGCGCAGAAACAGAGAAAGGTGGTTGCAGTCCTTTTGGGAGAGAGGATAAAAGGCAGAAGCAGCAAGTTCATATGTCTAAACTGTAGATTTAATGACAAAAATTATGCCTTCCCTGAGTCCAGCAGAAGAAAAATCCCTCCCCAGTCAAAAGCTGCACAGAACACACTGCCCATTGCTTCACTCCTACTACTAAATTAATAAAAATAACTTTCCAATGAGTTCCAGTGCAACCTTCAGTCAGTGCTTCAGTCAGTGGTTTGCTTTTCCTATTTCCAGTACTGCAGTTGTGCTTTAAACAATTTCTAAGCTTCACAGGCTTGCTTAGAAAATATTTTCAAAAGCATTATCCTTTCACACAGTGTATCTGTAACACAATCATTTTCTTAACAGCTCCTGTCACATTACTACATCAATCTCAATAACTGATTTCTCAGACCAGCTTGAGTAATCTCATGAAGTTTGGCTCTGCTCCTTTATCTTCCGCTCCTCGCTCCCTTTCCCTTAATCAGAGCATTAATGGGGAGGCTGAAGCCCAGGTAAGGTGTCTTTCTGCTTCAAAGTCTTTGTCAGAGGATAGTGAGATACCCTTCCTGAAAACAGCAGTTTGAATATGTGTCTCTCAATAACAGAAACCTCCTTTAGTTGCTTTTTCCTTGGACTCTGCCACTGCTTCCCTTAAAAGCTGTAGCTTCTTAGCTATTGTGGGTGCTACCAAGCAGAAGTCATGGAGATACAAACACCCCTAGTGAGTCCGTCTTCTTGGGGAAGCTAAACCCAAGGAAGGCTAAACCAAGAAATGGCACCCATGCTTCTCCTCACCTGGATTTGAATCCCAGATGGCCACCAGTCTCTCCTATGCTTGTGTCAGGAACAACAAGCCATAGTTCCCTCAAACCTAATGGGATATTGGTGTTCCCCAGGAGCTTCCGTTTGCCATCAATGTGAGAACAAGTTCAGATTTCATTTGAAACCAAATCTACAGGGTGTTTCTTGCTTTTACAGAAGACAGAAATCTCCAGATTACCCCGAATATCATAGATCCAAACAGCTTTCTATTTACGGTTGCTTGATTTTGGAGGCGAGGCTGACTCAGGACTTTCTGTGCTTGACTTGGCAAAGCCCACCAGCTTGCACCAGCCTCAGCCTCTGAATATTTGCCTGCTTCACTTCAGACATCTATCCCTGCAATGCAGATTATACAGAGGGCACACTGTTATTTCTTTTCTCCTGGAAAAATTTTTTTTTGTACAGTTGAATGGCATCTAAATAAACATTTGCTGTATTTTTGTGTCATTTTGAAACACAGGTTGATTCTGCAGAGAGAGCAGAACATAGCATTCAGGGTTTGAATTGTCTATTTTACTCCATCTGGACTCCATAGCCTTGAAACAAATGTGCCACATCACAGCATAAATTCACTGTGGAGAAATAAGATGAGTTCTAGTTACTGGATTGAACAAATCGTGTTTATGAAGTAGTTGTTTGATTCTTTTCATTTCCTGCCATATCCTGTTCCATGTAAACTTGATACCCTATATTTTAACAGAACAGGTGCCACAACTTTAATGACTGTGACATAGTATCTCATTACCCTTAAAAAAAAAAATCAACAAAATGTTTGAAGCTTATTGTCAGCTTTCATGAGAAAACTTGCAGACAGAGCAGGAAAGTGCAGTCAGGTTCAGGAACCTGATGAGCAATACAGAGAAATGTTAAATAAATTATTACTTATGCATTATTAAAAATAAGTCACACTTCCATAGCTCCTCTCAGATAATGAACTCAAATCCATTTATTATTAATTTCACAACTCCATGTAGGTGAAGGAACTATGCCATTTTGGTTTTATGAGCAAAGAGCTGAGACTTTGACATGTGAAGTGTTTAAAAGTTATGTAATACCAGGGAATTTTCCCCAGAGGACATTCCAACAGGTAAGTGAGGTAGGCAGCCATCTGGGCTGGTTTTCCAATTTTTAGCTTCTGGAGCTGGGACCATGTGTCTGTCTGTCCTGGATTTGGTAGAGTCTGGTCCAGTGGGGTCTTCAGATTTGCTCAGTGGGGTACTGACCCAGCACCTTTAACTCGATGGGACTGGGCTGTTGAACTCATCATTCTGAAACTTGGAGCTGCTAAAAAAAAATTCACAGTACAATGCTGTGACAGGATGCTGAGCACTCCTGTCACTGTTGTTGAAACCTGAAAAATCATAGTGCTGCACAGCAGGGGCAAAAAAAGGCTGTAATGCTGATTTAACTCATGGATGGGGGAGCTGCAACTGCTGAGACTGGAAGCTGTTATGCCACGTGCTGATGGGAAGCAGAAGGATGGACTTGTCTGATCTGCTGACACACGTCGAGGAAAGCATTCAGCTGCTGCTGAATCCAATGGAAAATTAAAATCCTGCCCCAAATGATTTTCTGACATGGTATATTCCCAGAAAAAGCAATGACATTTACTGGCGCACTGACAATAACATGAGCGTTACACATAACACAACCAAGTGTTCTATCAGAGCTGAAGTCAACTGTGCAGCCCAGATTACTTCCACTTTTGTAGACTGCATTGCAGAGTGCTGTGGGAAGCAGTATTTTGGGAAGCATAATGAGTAGATAATCTGAGCCCCGTGAATGCAGAAGAACGTGACTTGCCCTCCTTTCCCCTGCGCTGCCTGGGTTTGCAAATGGCAGGTTATTTTATTTTCCCAGCTTTCAGCCTTATTTTATTTCTCATGGACAACTGAATCAAGTTGCACTGTACCTGTGGTGTCCTATGACTGTGTTCCTTATCGGGCAGTGGCAATCCTTCTGTGAAAAAAACACATCTCAACCTTCCCTTACATGACTGCCCTTGCCGAGATGAAGGTATTCTGTGGTTGGTACCTTCTGCATCTGCTCACTGCATCGCACAGGGAGCAGCAGTGAGATCCTGAAGGCAGAGAATGCTATTTTTGGTTCTGCATTTTAAATGTGAGCCTTTCTTCCCTCTCCCAAAATTGTGTTTATTATCAGATCACGTTTCAAAGAGGCAATGAATTTCTGCATTTAAAACACTTCCCCAGAAAGTGGTGGGCTTTCTTGATAAAGAGGCAGGTAGGAAGAACCTGTTCTATTTCAAATCTCCCTGTCAAATTATGTTGTTTCCTTCTCATGTTGCTGCAATTTAAGCTGTTCCAGAGGCTTGTTCTGCCTGTATTTGGCAGGAGATGCATGGAAGTTGTCTCCAGCACTGGTCTGTGAGGGGCCCAGGGAGTGTCAGAGGGAGGATGATCATGATGAATGCCCACCTTCTCCTGGGGCCAGCAGCCTTCCTCCAAGAACTGAGATCCAGATGGTGACAAGAGGTGATTTGCTATTCATATAGCAGTAGAAAAGCTGTCAGGACTCCAGCTGCTAATGGATGAACTCCAGTTCTCACAAGGGGTTTTCTATTTTCTGGCCATAAGTTTTAGATGCAGTTCCCTTCCTCAAAGCACAATCCTTTTCACAGGATTTTTTTTTTTTTTGTTAGCTCTTGTTCTGCAGCCTTCTATTGACTTCAGGGTTATGCATGCTGCAAAACTTGCCCATAAAATGGATTGTATGAATCACAGACTCATCAAGGTTGGAAGATAACTTCAAGATCACTGAGTCCAGCCATCAACCCAGCATCACTGTAATCACTCCTAAACCACATACTTAAATGCCACACCCAGAGGCCTCTTGATCACTTCCAGAGATGGTGATCCCACCACCTCCTTGGGAAGCATATTCCAATTCTTAACCCCTCTCAGTGACAATTTTTTATTTTTTAATAACTAATCTGAACCTCCTCTGGTGCACCTTAAGGCCATTTCCTCTTGTTATTTCACTTGAAACATGATAAAGAGACTATCCTCAACTCACTACAACCTTCTTTCAGATAGTTATAGAGAGCAATAAGATCTCCCCTGAGCCTCCTTTCCTCCAGACTAAACACCCTCAAAAGGAACTGAGCCACTTCTCATAAAACATTTTCTAGACCCTTCAACAGCTCCAGTGCCCTTCTCTGGGCACAGTCTCCAGCACCTATTGTGTAGTGTGGTGCCCAGAAGTGAACCCAGTAGTTCATACAGTCCCACCAGTGCCAAACACAGGGGGACAATCACTGCCCTGCTGGCCACACTATTGCTGATATAAGTTGGGGTGCCACTGGCCTTCTTGGCCACCTGGGCACTGCTGGCTCATGTTCAGCTGCTCTTAACCAGAAACCAGGAAAACAACATCCACAGCCCTTCATCTACTGAGTGGGTGACCTTGTCACAGGAGATCAGGTTGGTCAAACAGGACCTGTTTTTCATAAAGCCATACTGGCTGGACCTGATCCTTTGATTGTCCTGCACGTGCCTTTGTGATGGCACTCAAGATGAACTGCTCCATAACCTTCCCTGGCACTGAGGTCAGGCTGACAGGGCTGTAGTTCCCCAGATCCTCCTTCCACCCTTCTTATAGAGGAGCATCACATTTGCCAATTTCCAGTCACCTGGGGCTTTTCACAGTTGTTTTCTTTTTTTCACCAGGACTGCTAGTAAATGATTGAAAGTGGCTTGGCAAGCTCTTTTGCCAACTCCCTCTTTTCTCGAGGTTGCATCCTGTCTGGGCCCATAGACTTGTGAGTACCTAATTAGCATAGCAGGTCACTAACCATTTTCCCCTGAATTATGGGAGCTTCACCCATCTCCTCATCACTAACTTCCCCCAGGGTATCCTGAGGACAGCTGGGTTTGTATATGCAAAGAAGGCATTAAGTACCTCAATATTTTCTCCATCCCCTGACACTATGCCATCCCCTGCATCCAGCAAAGAATAGAGAAGCCCCTTGGCCATTTTTTTTGTTACCAATATATTTGGAGAAACTTTCTTATTTGTCTTTAACAGAAGTGGCCAAATTAAACTCCAGTTTGGCTTTGGCTCCTCTAATTTGCTTCCCAATAACCTCATAATAATCTTGTAGTCCCCATCAGATAACCTGCCTCTCCTTCCAGAGGTGATACACTCTTTTTATCTCTTTGAGCTACAGCCAAAGGTCTCCGAAGCTTTAATGAATATTGAGATATTCTTCATAAGCTGGTGAACAGCCAACTCTTGTCTCTGTATGTGGAAGAGCATGAAGAGAAGTCTATGCCAGGTAATGGCCATATGAATAATTTCTTTGACAAAAAAATACTTTGTTTCTTTACAAAGTCTTGTGTCCATGTGAAAGAAGAGGTCAACACATTTTGCCTCTGGGGCAGTATTCTCTTTTCCTGTATTTGTTTATCATTTTCTAGCAACAATCTTATTTACTTTATCAGGATTCATCATTTATAATCACTTTGTAGAAGTTTTCTGACTCGACCAGCAATTATTTTGCCATCCGGCACTACACATTTTCAGAGTGAACTATAGAATATATATTCTGTATTTTGTAATAAAAATATGTCAAGAAAACATTTATTTTTTTGAATAAATTGAATGGATGTAAGATCTGAACAACAGAATGAGGTATGGATTTGGGATTTGATTGTAATTTGAGCAAGTGAAACATGACATTAGGTCTAGAAGGGAAATATTTGCTGAAAATAAGAAAAGGTTACCTCAACTTATTGGAATTAGAAGATGGTATTCAAAAGAGGTATTTTTATACCCACCAGGGAGCCATAGAGGGTTTATGCAGATTTGACATTTTCTTCTTTCTTCTCTATTTGTATCTTGAGCCCAGGGTGAACAACCTCTTTTGTGTTTGCTCTCGTCAAATATCTTTTTCTGGGCAGCTGTTGATTCAGGCCCTGTGAATAAATAAAATGAAGAGGATGTCCTGCATGATTCAAAAAGAACTACTATTTTCTGAACCCTGACTTGCCATTTGTGGTGTTAGCATTATCTTATTAGACAAATAAATGGCCTCATTTCCCTCCTCAAGAGCACATTAGCTTTGCACTTCCAAAAGCTGCAGCTGAAAGTGAACTTTCCTGACATTAATGGGAGGTGACAGCAGGCGAGGGAAGATATTGCCTTCGTCCAAGAGAAGGAGAAGCTCTGTGAGCCCATTGTGCCTGCAGCACTCCAGCTTCATGCACAGATTTTATTCTCAGTGCTTGTGAGTGTTACTGAAGGAAATCAAAGACAAAATCCTTTAAGAACTCTGTCCTGTCACCCCCCTGCACACTGCCTCTCACCATTGCTTAGGGAAGACTATTCATGGGAAAACCTCAGTGGCCACTGGGTGCAAGCATTGAAAAATGGGGTCAGTTGACAGAAAATGCATTAATTTATAATAATTATAATAGCAGCAACTATTCCATTAGCCTTGTTTTATACATATGGAAATGGAGACATAGAAAAGCACAATGTGATGAATCTGGGAGCACTTGCTGGGCCTCAGATGTCCATCCTCCCCTTTCCAGGTCTCCATTATAATGACTAGACCAAATTTTGCAATCCAAACATGTGATTGCTCCCTGACATTTTTTATTAAATGGGACT
Organism: Parus major; assembly: GCF_001522545.3. Taxonomy (NCBI): domain Eukaryota; kingdom Metazoa; phylum Chordata; class Aves; order Passeriformes; family Paridae; genus Parus; species Parus major. Next base: position 44,715,154 of record NC_031774.1, on the reverse strand, counting down.
AAAACTTATTATGGGAGCTTCACACAGCTCTTCAAGGTTCAGGAATCCTCACTGACCCTCAGCAATATTTGTACTGCCTCTTGAGAAGCATCAGGCACTTTGGAGGAACGTTCCTCCCCCTGCAGCTCAGCGGCTGTGATTGTATCACTCAGCTCACACGAGCCCTGTTTCACATCCCGTTAGCATGTTTGAAGGCTACTGTGCTTATCTCCACCCTGTACCAACGTTTTAGCTCCTGTTCTTTTTGGACAGTCCAACGCTAGGGAGGAGGGTGACGAAAAGGATAAAATCACGGAGACAATATGCCACAATGTAAGGAGACATGACAGCTGTCAAACAGAAAGTGGAATGGATGCTGTGGCCTCACCAGACAGGTGAGGAAGAAACAGGAACACAGGAAGAAACCCTGTGTAAGCCATATATACAAACCCTGTGTAAGAGTTTATATACCAATATGCCATGTGGAAAATATTGCCCCATGGCTGTAAATCTGAGCTACATGTTGAAGCCCCAGCGTCCATTGCTCGTGCGGGTTGTGGGGGCTCCCTGGCTGGGCAGGGAACTCTGTTCTGCTGCAGTGAATGTGCACTGTGGAAGAGATAGGGCTGGAATGTGTCCAGATAGCATGTCTCATGCTTAGCAGGGGTGATATGACAGGGCTGCTGTGAACTCATGGAAGATTACTCTAAGCAATCTCTATCCTCACCATACATTTTAGAAACTGCAGACATTTTCAGTGTTCTGGAGTTTCCAGTGTGTTGAAACAGAAGGCAGTTGAGACAGATAAAAGTAAATACTGCTCATAACTACAAGCTGTGGTCTTCTCAATCTTCAGAACACAGGAAAAGGACATCAGATTAAATGCAGGTTTTCAGGCTGAAAAAGAATGAAATTCCTGTTAGTCAGCATGATCAATTAAATGAAATTTAATTTGCTTTCCAAATGTATCCACAGGACAAACCAAAAGCCTCCAGATGACAAGCCCAGACAAAATGGACTGTTCTCATTTCTCTTCAAGTAAATTGCAAATCTGAACAACTTCCAGAGTTATTGGTAGTTGTGTTGCAAAGCTGGCTCTGGCATGGTGACAGCTTGAGTGGATGGAGATGAAACCTGTCTGAGGAGTGCATTTCTTTTGGAAAAGTCAGGCTTACACATTGAGCAGCTGGAAGAGAAAAATAATATTTTGGGGTCATAGAGACCAAACTGCCTGAAAACAGAACGTGAAGTCCCAGACAGTGCAAGTACAGAAAGGCAGGATGAACACTTCCTGAGAGAAAAGATAAAACTAGGTCATAAAATCTGAGAAAAGAGGAGAAACCACACTTTCCATTCATTAGCAATTCCCAGGTTTCTTGGCATCTCAGATCAAGTGTCTGCTCCAAGGATGGATTTCACAGAGACCAGAATGATTCCCATTTTCAGGTAACTTTTAAATAAAACTCAGATTTTGCAAGCATTACTCCAGAAACTGAAGGAATTTCTTGCGTTAGCTGTCTGTCATATGTCAGCCTGGTGCAGCCGCACAGCTGGGCTGTAGCTCCCAGGAGAAGGGGACAGCTCTCTCCTTTCCTCAGTGGCAGCAGTGTGACAGCTAAGGGAAGTGGCAGCCTCCAGGCCTTTGGGAGATATGCAAAGCCTTGGGGCACCCACATCTTCTTAACAACTTTATTTCAAGGGTAAGACAAGCCTTAAAACAAGGTCCTGGGCTGTCTGTCGAGGTTTCTATCATGAGTACCTTTAGCTACTTAAGGCTTAACCAAAATCTGCCTTGAAGCTTATCTATGTAAGAGAGCAGATCTGACTGCAGCTGGGAGAACCACAGGGTGGTTGACTTCTTGCCTGGTGAGATGCACTCAGCCTGAGAGTGCTTGTATTTCTCAGCAGCTATGAGGGGCTGTTTTATCTATGGTTACTCTGCTGTAAGCAGTTTTGTCGTCTCAGCAGAGATGAAAACATTGATACAAAGATCTGAAATCAGGATTGATGAAAGAGAATTGTTCTACTATACAAGTATGATCAAGTGATGGGAAGCACACCACTGGCACCTGCTATGGATGTGCATGGAGAAAAGAGTATGAAAGGAGCTCTCATCTTTCTTGTCTTTAGCTCCCTTGCTATTGTTAAAACAGATTTGTTATACTCACCATATCTGGTGATATGAACTCCTGAAGGGGCAGAAAAATGTTATGACCATGTCTAGCACTGACTTTCAAATATCCATGGTCACAAAGATAAGGATGGCATTGCTCTCAGAAGCATGGCATTCTGTGGATCCATTAAAGACAAATAGATTTGTGGAACATCACAAACTATTTGAAGCCTGTCAAAATACCTGCTGTTCTGCTCTGAACCTGAGCTAAAGTGGGACTTTGAGAAGAGAAAGGAGAATTTATTTATAGTGTGTACATCTTAGAATCCCACATAATGAGTGTTAGTTTTTCCACAGGGTGCTTGAACAGACCTATATGGGTAAAGTTTGTCTGTTTGCACATTTTTTATAAATGATATTGAGCTGCAACAGAACCTAATCTTGACAAAACTGGCTATGTTGCTATGGGATAAACTCCAAGAGACCCAGAGGTACCTTTTAGTATTACATGAAAATACTGTTTCCAATCCAAGCAACATTTTTCCAGCTTTCTCTTAGTCTTTCTCATTCAAGAGATTTGTTCCTGAATTGCCTTGTTTTCTCAGAAATGATGGATATCCAGCCTGAAGGGACTTTGCTTACAACTTCTGTTCCTTTACAATGTGCCATTGGCTTATATTGCAGCACAGTAGTGCTCACTAAGATAACATGATATGAAGTTACAGGTGATAATGTGACATGAGCCATAGGCTACCCCAAGAAACAGCTCTCTTTCCCCTTCAGAATCAATATCTGTCATTACTTAGGCTTTTTTTTCAAGAATTTTAAGATTTGATCTAACTGGAAAGGTGTCATTTCTGGTAGTGGCATTTTTATTTTTATTTTTTTTTTCATTTTAAAGGCATTGCAGCATCTGAAGCTTCAGCTTAATTAGAGTCGCTTTTTGAGATGGCTGAGTATGTCTAACTTTCCCTTAAGATGATGATGTATTCTGGTAGACTGCATTAGACTTGTCACATAATGCCAGTGGTTTGAAAATTTGTGAACTTCGCTTGTGATTGCTTAAAAGTTAACGTTTGATAAATACATACACACTGGCTAATAAAGCTTATTAGGACTATCAGGGGTGTGGCTGAAAAGTGTAAAGAATGTCAACCATTTATAAGTAGCCACATTTTAATTTCTATTATATTATTTTTTGCTAATATACATATACCCCTGCAAAACAGGATCTCCCATTCCACCCACCCTTCCAAGTGTTCTGTTAGACTGGGGTCCAAGGTACTCTTGGAGAATTATTTCCTTCACTGTCTACAGTAACACCTTGACTTAGAGACACAGTGTATTTGTGGATGTCTTCCACATATGCAGTAATGACAGCCATGTCTATACTGCTGAGATGTTTGATAAATGTGGTTGTGTGCTTATCAGCCTGCCTTCCCAGAATTTATGTTGAATTTCAAATCTTACAGTCATTCAAGTAGCTACCATCTAGAACCTTAATAAATGAATGCTTAGTAATGACAGCATGTTAAGCCTAGCAATCAGACATTGCAGGACTGCAGGCTGAAGTAAGGGCCTTTCAGAGTTTTTCTACTGGGCCTCCCCCATCAGTATCTCTAGAAGAACTAACAATTACATCCTTGAAAACTAGAACAGATATGTGCTATTTTTTCTAAGTCCCCTGTTTTTCTCTTACCACTGTCCACCCAGCTGCAGCCAGGGAAACAGGGGAGATAGTATAGCATGGAACAGAGGAACTAAAAACAAGGCTCTTTCCCTTCCTGAGATGGAAGTTCAGCTTTATTCTTGTTCTTGGGATCCTGTGGAGAAGGAAAGCAGGAGGAAAAGAGGAAGAATATTGATAAGCATGTCTTTTTGAAGGCAGGGGGAAGAGGGTGGATTACTTTCACACAACCAATAAGGCGAACTGAGGAGAAAGAGATAAGGGAAAGAAACTTACATTCTTCATTTCGGGGGTACATTCTCTTGGGTCACACCATTTTTTCTAAATGCATTACAACAGATATGTGCATCTGGTTTTGTTCTACAGGTTCAAAAAAGAGTCAGTGACCATACACTCTACAACACTGTGGTTTTTATCTGAACCCTGGTTTATGGCAATTCACAGAAATAAAAATAGTCCAGGGCTGCTCTTAAATTGGCTTTTGGGTGGTATCTCATGTATCATTAGTCCAGTCTCTTGATGGATGACCATTGGTTAGCATGATTGAAATTTATTGCTGGAAAGAATAATTAGTTAACGTGTAATAGCTTTAAATGTGCTTGATATTATTAAATATATAGAGTTAGAAAAATATGGAACTGATAGTAGCATAAAATGATACCAAAGCTGAAATGTAGAACCTCGGCAATTACTTTATGGTTATGTAAACTGAATAAGCTGAAAATGAGATGAAACTGTTGAGGTGGTCTACTTGCTGTAACCAAGTTTCCTGGCTCTTAATGACTTTGTTCTTTCCATAGTGCTGAGCAAGGTTTGCATCCTGCTGTTTCTTCTTGTGTCTCATTTCTAATGGCTTCAAGACTATTTCACACTATAATTGGTTTCACTGGAAATACCTGTCAAAAAGCAAACAGGAAATGGGGGAAAACCGCCACATTTGTATGGGCTGATATATTCTTGTACACAATTAACTTAATGCACTATGTGTTGGGAAGAGTTTTTTACAACAAAGTAATTGACTTTTTTTACATATTTTATTCAGATTTAGTATCTAAATAGGAAATCTTTTTCAACTAAATCTTTATGACCTTTAAGTAAACCAAACACAAGGAGAAGGCTGTGCACTAAGCAATTGCTGTAAGTAATCAACAGAATGAAAGTACATATAGTACTTGTACAGCTCCTTCAGTTACTCAGCGTAATTCAGTACTTGATAATTTTGCAACAAAAATTGCTTTCATGGAATATCTTTCAGACTTCATCTCCTTACAGATGCTTCTGAGTATTTGCAGCTTCTGAGCACTCACTAACTCTAAAAACTCCACTATTCAGGGAAACTACTAATACCATCTTACCAACAAAGGAATTCAAATGCTACTTGAGAGTGACTGGAGATACAAGTCTATAAATGACTTGAATATAAAATTCTCTTAGCTTTTGCTTTATTCATCTTCTAAAGATGAAATCTTTAGAATCTTCTCACAAAGAGAAACTTAATTTTGTTTTCATTTGCAGAGGAAGGGGCATTTTGCATTCTACACTTGCTGTCTGCTCTCTTGTTCTCTGTGATGGTGGGATAGCAGTACAGTACTAATCTGTGGCCCACTCTGGGTATCCACTGGTTGAGAGTGGGTTAAGCCTGGAAAGACATGAATGAGCTTGAAAGTATCCAACAGAAAGAAGACAAACATGTAGTAGGTAGTGAGAGTGACTAAATACAAACTCCTGCACAAAACTTGATGTTGCTACAGCAGATAATTGCTACTCAAGTACAAAATAAGCTCATTAGAAGAAGCTCCTGGCTTTAAAAGGTTTACTTATGTCATTCCACAGATAAGACAGAATGACCCCAAAATCTCTCACCTCTAGACTACAAAGACAGGAAGCGATCAAACAAAAAATCAACCAGCAATAGCAATAACAAAATTGGATCATTATCCAGTCATACACTGACTGAACTGGCACCTAATGGCAAACTGTCTCTGTCCTGTACATCTTCTGAAGCTGCTTTTTGCAGCCAAAATCATCCACAACCCTTAAGTGTGAATCGTGATTCATTTCAGCTGCAGTTTTGTGGCTATAACAGCTGTGGCTATAACATCTAGCAGAAGAATCACATTCCTTTAATAACCTAACCCTACATTATCACCTTTCAATTGGATTACTCCATTAGAAAGACCCCAGCAAGAAGGATGGTCAAGATAAAACTTTATGGCAACAGCCATAAACTGTACAGACCTTTCCTGAAGGGACATAGAAACTTCAAGACCCCCCAGACATCTGCTTTGAACTTCCTTCCAGGCATCTTTGCTGTGGAACTATCAGCACTGTAGATTAAAAAATTGTGGGTTTTTTAAATTGTATTCTATTCTCTAGAAGAGACTTTGTAAATGCTGGCCAGACATACATGGAGCTGTGCTACAGGTAGGGGAAAAATTTTACCTGTGTTACAGAAATGCTGCTTGCAATACTAAGGTCACAGTGCTCCAACACGATCCTGCTGCAGAGATGAGCATGCTCTGATGCACTGTGTTGTGCGGTGTCGCCCTCAATTAACCGAAGGCGCTTTTCCCCAGGGGCTGCCAATTCATGTTTGCTGCGGCTCACACTGAATTAACACACAATGAAATCGAAAGATTCTTCCAGGATGAACAGCCTGCTGAATCATCTGTTGTTGCACTGTGCTGCTGTACTCATTACGACATTTGATTTCATTTGTACCGTGCTAATTGTGAAAAATATACTGTGAGACCCTTGCTTTGGGGCACAAAAGACCAACAAAGCAAAACGCTGCTGCCTTTTGGGGCAATCAAAATACAACATGTAAGATAAATTTGGAATGGCTTGCAGATGCTGCAGAGTAGGGAGCTAAAAAGGTTTTAATCCTTGTTTAGAACTTTGTGTTTTGTGGGGTTTGGAGGAGGGAGGAAGGTGAAGTTTTTTAATATCCAATTTGCATAAGCATATTGTGTGAAGGAATCATTTAACATACATAATCCTTTTCCCTCTCGATCTTCATACATTCCCCAATAAGAAAAGGATAATGAAGTCAGGTCCATGTTGTAAGGGGCACTGTTTGCTAGAAGAAAAACAGTTATTCAGATCATTAACCTGAGCAGTGAAAACAGTAAGTGGCATCTTATAAGCACCTATAAGGAACTATCAAGCAGCCACACTGGATTAAAAACTGAAGTTGCATTATTCATTTCTGTTCCAGTTCATATAGAAATAGGCTCCTTTCCTATGCAATTTTGAAATTACTTTGAGTTAATAATATGGCATTCAAAATTCTCAACAGTTGTGTTTAAACTGCTAAGACAATTTTCTTTTCTGGTGCCTTTCTAAGTTTAGTAATGACAGCTGGAAAGACATAAATACTGCAGATCAAAGGATGGAATTTCCCTCTAAATTCTTGCATTTTGGCAGCAAGTAAAATCTTAACTAATGAGAATTATTGGTAACTAAGATTTCCTTTTAAATACTTAGTGATGAATTTCCAGTAATATAAAATTAAAATGGACAAAATAAAATTTTGTAAGATGCTGCTGCATCTATTCAACCAATAATGTTTTTGCACTTCACACCATGTGATGGCAATTAATGAGTGTTTCTGTCACCTACAGAATGCTCTGTGGGGGAACTGTGGGCACACTTTTCTAAGCTCCCCAGCATCCACCTTCACCAGCTTCAACAGTAAAAGATGAGGGTGGAGAAGTAACAAATACTAAAAAAAAAAATATAAGATTCAGAAGCATGTTTAGGGTTGCCCCTTAAGCTAAAGACATCTCTCTAATATATCAGAGAAACATGAAAAGATTTCAAAGGTCTGTTTCAGGATGTGCCATTTCAGATTGCCTTAACATCCCACATTTTTTAAAGGTCTTTTAAAAAGGTCAGGTTTGGAATTCATGCAAATTTATTCCTTTTAGCTAAAATCCAAAGTATGACAGAAAGCCTTCATTTGTTGTTGGTAGTGGTATTTCCTGTAGTTAGATTGATCCAAATATTTATTTAGCAATAGTGTTTATGTGGTAGCACAAGTAATCACCCCATCAATGCCTTGTTCTCAACTACTAGTTCTTAATTCTGCAAGCTTCTAAATACCCTTCTCCCTCGCTGAAATCCAGAATAAACTCCCTCCTGGGTGGAGAGGAACACATGCATTTATGCAATTTTGTACCAGTTCTAGAAGTCTCTCAAAATGTTAAGACTATCAGCCTGGATTTTCATGGTAATAAGGATGCAATTTAACTTACATAAACAAATGAAACAAACCATAGAAAGTGAATTTATTAAACTCATACACTATAAGGAATATAAGAACTTTGGCTTTACATATGTATTTAAAATGCTTTTAAAGTATTTTAATTTTAAAACCTATCATTCAATAAGAAATTATACTATCAAAAGCCAACTTGAAAACCAGTTATGAATTATTTTTACTCAGTTTCTTCACAGATTGTCACACAGGAATGATTAAAACTAATTTTTTTCTGAATAAGTCAGAAAAAACCCTTTTCTGTAATCTCTTGTGTACATAGTTGAAAGTTTTCTAGCTGCATTTGAATAAGTGTTATCTTTTAAAATGACAAAAAATTGAAATTCAATCTTTTCTTGCTACTCAATGTAACACAAGCTTTTCCACAGGAATGCATTAAATATAGTTAATCTACTTTGAGGTGGTTATTTCAAAATGTGTATGGGACATTTGCTCTGGCTAACTTCTTACATAATAAAAAATTTGCTCATCAGAGCATAGCAAAGTGTTCTTTTAACTGTTTGATGAGCTGCTGTGTATCAACATGGCCTGGAAATGCTTCTTCAGACTTCTGAGCTGCTGTATAACTTCTCTGAAGATCTCCAACCTGTAAGAAACACACAAACTAATTTTGAAAATCCAAACACTGCAGTGTTTGCATCATGTATTCTTTGCATTCTGTGCAGTACAATTCTGATGCTCACAAATTTTAAACACAGCTGGTCTGAAGAGTGAACAGTACAAAGACATTTGGACTTACAACAAGGGACAGAAAGACAGAAATGTGATTCTAATGGGAGGGATGCTTTGAGTCATCAACAACATATTCCATTTCACCCAACTTCTCGGAGAATGGACAAGGTACGCACCACCATACCCAGTGCTTGAAGTAAGGAGGAATAAAAAATAGAAGTTTTGCTTTTAAACTGCATAGAAGTGCTATTGCATATAGAAGCAAAACACAACCCATCAGGCCTCTGTAAAAAAACCCAACTCTGTGATTTCCTGCTTCCTCACAGAGATGCACAACAGTCTTGGAGAACTAATAGTGCTCCTCTGTTGCTTTTAGAAGAAATTGTTTCCTACTTAGAGAACTTCATTTTTTGTCCTAAATAGGCATCATTTTTTTGGAAGGATTAAAGGGAAAGCGTCGCAGAAAGTGGGATCAGCAAAAAAGAACCCAAATATCTGGGAACACATCTAGTAAAAGTGATTACTCCTGAATGGAAAGGGAAGAACTATAGACAGCCAGGAGCCCTTTTTTGCCTGTGCATCCCTCAACACAGAGCTTCAGCACAGCAAGAATTCTCTGAAGGAGAAAAAGCTAAGGTCCCAGCCAGAAAAGTAATCTTTTGGAACCTATGGTCTTACACTAGATGTAAGGATTGCATTACCCCACTGCACCAACACCTGGTTGATGTGGCCCTCTGTCATCTCCCATAACCTGTAAAGGTTCTTTGTGCAAAATCCACGTAACAAGACATTGTAGACTAGGATTTACTCCCCAATCATTAAGTAAAAATTGCAATTATTCAACACCCTCTTGTGTTTCACAATGGAGAGGATACGCTTACAAATTAATGGGTTATTCTCTTCTTGATGCATGTACTTCAGCATCTGTAGGAGTGGAGTTGCCCACACAACACAGATTCATAACAGAATCATGAAGGTGTAGGCATAAGCAAAGGAGCAATTTTCTTCTTGTGAAGAAACAAGAAAAAAATTGTACAAGTTTCTCTTATTAACAGACACTGTTAATACAGTATCTTAGACACTCTAGATGAAATAGACTATTAACATAAAAAATTCAGAGGTTATAAAGCTGAATAACAGATTTTCCTTCTGAGGTCAGTAAGATATTATCAGTAAAGGATATTCTTTCTATCATTACTAATAAATAATTTTATATTATTACACTTCACATTCTGAAAAAGCTTATGACTGTACATGAAATTCTTAACAAATTGTTCATCTTCCAGGCATTTGGACAATTATAAAGTTACTTCATAGCCAGTCAGACTCATTTATTCTCAAAACACTGGAATCATATTAAAATGAAAATGTTATTTTGCATTTTCCTTGAATTTATGCAGACTGTATTCTTTAATCTATCTGGAATTCTCAGTAATAACAATAAACCCACCTTTCTCACCAAGGCTCAATTTTTAGATTACAAGAACAGGACAATGCATTACCTTCTCTGAGAGTATGGCAACATTGAAATGGGGCTCATACATGTGAGGTGCTAAAGATGAAGCAGTCTGCAGCAAAGCTCTTGCCTATACAGAGAAATGAAATAATAATATAGTGAAATCTATGAGAGAAAGTAACAAGCAGCTAATTCAATATTCATAATTCTTAAAAGAAATCATCCTATGTTTACTAAGTCTTTAGTAAGAAAGCCATTTTCAAGAAAGTTACATCAACAGCGTAGGCATAACAAAGTCAAATAACATTGAAATGAATAAAGACTTTTGGTTGAGCCAGGAAAAAAAATATTGGGACATACTCAATTAAGCAATTTTACTTTAAACCCTGAGGACAATATATCAAATATATTAAAACCCAAAGTATTTAAAGAACACCCCACTGTATTTATCTGTTGTCTCTGACAGCTCCGTCTTAAGCATCCCTGAAACCTTTATATGATAAATTTTATCATATAAATGACAGCTTCCACACTCAAATATTTTAATAAAATTAGAGATTTTTTTCTCACTAGCAAAATAGAGGCATAAAAAGGTAAAACAAACTAAGCATCAGAGTGTATAATTTCATGCTGTAAATCCAATGCAGAATTAAGGTCCACCTGTGAAAGATTTTACTAAAAAATGGAGAACTTAATGAGGAAAACTCCAAAATGTTTAAAAACATAAGAAACTGTAAACTGTGGCAAGACTGAGCTGGGAACTTATTAAAACTTCCTTGATCTGAAAAATCTGAGTGCATAGAACAGTACTTATGAAAGAACATTGTGAAATAAAATCCATGATAAGCAAAATATAATCCGTATTTCTATTCTCCTGTGCATGTTTTATTGCCAAGATGATCCAAATTTTTAATTATACATGTGATACAAAAAGGAAACTGAAAATTTTAAGCTAAAAACTAAAGTAGGCAGGAAGCTATTCTAAAGGAAAGGCTCTTCAGTGCTAGTTATGAGCAATCACAACATCCACAACTGAGGGTATGCTCCACTAGGGAATTAAATGTCTACAAATTTACTGAATTATTGAAAAGTTATGAAACTGAAATTAACCCAAAGTTTATTTGTCACTGGTAACATCCAGTGCTGGGTTCATTTCAGTGTCTCCATGGTAATTGCTAAGTTATCTGAATAAAGTCAACTTCTATGAGAATTTGCTCTTTAAAAAGGTATTTATAATTTATTTTAGCTCTATGATGTATATATATGAATTCATCAAATTAGCTTACTCTCAGGAGGTTTAAAACAAGCCCACAGTAGCTCTGTCCAAAACTGTCCAAAAAACACATATTAATTTTCCCTGCATGTATATAAAAATGTTTACATTTATTCCACCATGCATGTCAATTATACATCTAAGCCCAATACCCTTAGTATACTCACTTTAGGTAAGATGAACCACCAAGCTTATTGATTCAAAAGTATTTATGAAGAACAAGTTGCTTTCTGACAAAATTCTAATGCATTCTCCTTGCTAAAGAAGCCCCAACTTTCAAGAGCTAATCTGATTTCTCTTTTCTCTTTTCTGCCACCCAAAAAAAACTATGTTATCTACATCTATAAACTGAATATACAGTCAAAGTTGTCTTTTATATGATGATTATAAAGCCATGGGATTTGCTTTGGGTATCAATTTAAAAAAAACAACTCAACAACTGCAAAGCTATTGGAAACGTTGCTTGTCTTTGATGAGTCATTTGGATATGCCAAAGAATAAGCAGTTTAATGGGAGATGGCATGACAATACTTCAGAGCTTACACTGAAACAGGGATAATAGTTATCCACGTTTTCTGCATCTAATAGTGAGTTAGACATTCATATGATGCCTCCACCTCAGAGAAATGACATGTTTGTTAAATACAAAATGTCTAAATGAAGCATTCTGCTTAGGCTGAGATTCAGCACTGACCTGTTCAGTGTGACCTTTTCGCATTTCCAGCACGGCCAAGTTGTTGTAAGCTTCTGCATAGTCATTATTGTTGACTAATGTTAGCTTGAAACACTGGTAAGCCAGATTCAGGTCTCCTATGCCCTAAAAGTAAGATTGTGTTTTCATTTGTGAAAAGATTGGAAACAACATGCATCTCTTTTGGTTTCTGGAGTAACATTTCACCCACAAGTACTACAATGGAATGAAAATGACAATAAAAACATACTGATCAGAAACATATATGCTTTCTTCCCAGATCCTCTCATTTTTTCCTTATTCTTTCTATAGATAGAATCATTTCTCTCCAGCACAAACTTCCATGCTTCAAGTGATATTTGCTTCATCTAATTTAACTTTTAGATGATTGAAGTGTCATCTAAAGATTATGCTATCTGCTACTGTCTATAGCAGGGTAAGAAAAACTGAGATGTCTCCAGAGAGGAAGTTATCTTGCCTCTCTGTCTCTACACATATTTAAGTTAAGGGAGATTCACTTCTCAGATGGAGCAGCTGACAGCTGACTACTACTGTAGTGTTTAGACTAACACTGACGCAGCATCAGGTTAAACATCAAAAGTGACAAATGCTGAAAAACACAGGCACATCAGTTCAAATTTCAGTCTTCAAGGCAGTATAAATTACTGTGTTTATGCTAGCTGCAGTAAAAGACAGTTGTGTTTCTGACTCAGATCATTAACAGCAATTGAAGACAACTCATGTTAGAAAGCTGTCAAAAACTTTATTCAGCAAACTTCTTCTGGGCATGGAGATAAAGAGAAATACAACACAACTGCTTGAAGAACATCTGCAAAAATGGGCAAGACTGTAAGAAAATCTCTGTAGAAATTTAACAAAGTTTATCACACAACTACACAATATTTCTATAGCTGCCTTTAAGACAGAGCAACATACCTTCTCAACAATGACTTACTTAGTGTTTTAGTATTGGCTGCTTGGTGTTGAATGCGTATTTTTGTGACAAAAGAATCAACCTAATTCTCCATATAAAACAAATAAAAGTACCTAGAAAAATATCTAGTATTCAATTATAATTTTTTTTTCCAGATTAGCTTGTTTTTCAGCCAAGGCCTTCAAGGGCTGGTATATGTTACAATTTTTTTTAGAAAGATGGGAAGGTTAAAGACAGTGAGTAGTGAGCATCTTTTAGCAGGAGAAAGCCACATTATGTAAAGTACAGAGTTTTTTTCTCTTGCTGCTTCTTTCTTACTGAAGTGCAAATAAACATTCCATCTGTACAGGGCTTTATCCTGTACACTATCAGGTTTTGTACTTCCAAGAAGAGAAATTACTCCCACCCAGTTAATTTTTTACATTTTTTATAAATTGCATTTATTCAGAAAGGTGGTTAATATTTTTCATACCACAGCCACATGTCCCAGGTTGTACCACACATCTGCTGTCTCCTCCTCATTTTCAGCCAAAAACAGTGCCCGTTCAAATGAAGATAGTGTCATATCATATTGCTGGGCATAGAAGCAACAGAGGCCCAGATTGTTAAAGAGCTGGCAGTTATAAACACCCATCTGCAGGAGCCGTCTAGATATAAAGAAAACATTTGTATAATTTTTTTTAAAATTCATTTCAAGTAGGAGTTCTACTCTAAAAGATGAAGTTCTCTCCTCCTTTCTCCCTGTTCTGAGAGGGTATAAAAACCAAATGCTACACTCTTACACTTACTAGTTTCATGAAGGGCAGTGCAAGGTATTTTTTAGTAGAATCACAAATGTGCAAAAGTCTGTGTAAATTAGTAACATCTGTCTACTTGACCAGGTCACATGATCTGACTTTACTATAAGACAGAGATGTAACAGACTTTCTCTGTTTCCTCTTTCCAATCTGTAGACATAAATCAAGCTGTAGTTTGTTGCAGTTACTTTATATAACTCTTAAGACTTCAATGTTTTGCTTGATTCCCATCCTTCAGTACTGCTCTAATTAGTAATAGTATATTAAGATGTGAATCTATATTAATCTTATACATCAAGCATAACTCAGATACTGATTCACACTGATATTGTTTAATGTGTCTTTTAAAATGGAGATGTATTATAAAAAATATTTTATTAATATTTATAAGAAAAACAGAAGTGCTATGAGGGCCAGGGGAAAAGATGGCTGCTGTCTTGCAGCATGACTGTGAGTTTCTGAACCTAAAGCATAAAAACCCTCAAGTCCAATAGAAATGTGATGATAGTGCTCTTGTTGACTTAATCTGCTCTTAGCAAGAGAATGTCAGGATCCTTTGCACTCTGCCTGTATTGAAATAAAAATCAAGCAGCAGTGTTTAACACTATCTTTTCACTGCTTTCAGTAAAACACACAGGAAGCCCAGTCCACATTCCAAGTCAGGGATTTTGTGGTCACAAGTCCTGGTCACTTCAGGTGGAGTAAGGGCTAAAGAGGAAGTCCTTGTGCCTTCTGTATGCAACTGAAGTTGAGGGTAAGATCCACTGTTCTCAAAATGCCCCATGCTGTGAAAGAACTTTCCTTGTTCACTGGTTGAATGGTAACTGTTTTGATCTTTGTTGATACTTCTACATACTCCACATGTAATGATTACAAGTTTGTAGTGATATACTTATCACTGTATAAAAAGATACAAAAGTTGGTAAACTGATTTTACGGTAATATTTGTCCAAATGCTCATTCATACTCCATGTCAATCTCTTAGTTAATTTTTTTCCCCACATTACAGAAATCAACCCTTTATCAACCTTAATCAACCCCCTCCTCACATATTCTGTTCCCCCTCCCTCCTTCTCCATAGGTACAGGTACCTGTAAAATCGAAGAGCTATCTCAGGTTGGTCTGAATAAAAATGGTTGCTGCCAATGCATGCAATGGCTTCCACGTGAGTATTGTCTTGTTTTAAGACGTTTTTATAGTACTCTGCAGCTGTGGAGATATTGTTCATTTCCTATACAATTGGACAAAAATTTCAATTATTTCTACTGTTTATCACCTATTTTTAATGTGGAACTCACTAAAATGCTAATCTATCTTGTGCTTTATCTATGCCCTGTACAGTACCTAATTGAGTTTAATTATATATGCTCTTAAAGTTCTCTGATCGTACCATTCAACATCACTGGTTGGCATCTTCACAAGCAGCACACACATCCATGAGGGGAATGCATATTTATTAGTAATATCTTTACCTGAAATTAACTCTATGCCACAGCTACAAAAAGAGATTTATTTGGTTTTTCTTTTTTAGAAAAAGACACAGCCTGTTGTATTGAGCTTGGAAGTTGAGGAGAACTACAGGGGTCCCTCGTCCCCTGTGAGAAGCTGCCAAAGCCTCCTCCACATCCAACAGAGTCAATGCCAGCTGCTTCTGGGATGGACCCACTGCTGGCCTCAAGGCTGAGCTCATCAGAGAAGGTAGTCACATCTCTGTGATAACATATAATGTATTTAAAAAGGAAAAAAAAGTTATTGCACAGATGTAATTGTGGCCAGGAAGAGAGGGGTGAGAATATTTGAGAGGAACAACTCTGCAGACATCAAGGTCAGTGCAGAAGGAGTGGCAGGAGGTGCTCCAGGCACCAAAGCTGAGATTCCCCTGCAGCCCTTGGTGCAGCCCATTGGTGAGCCCATGGAGGTCAGTGGGGGAGCTGAGATCCACTTGCAGCCCATGGAGGAGCCCCATGCTGGAGCAGCTGACCCTGCTGTAAGCTGTGTCCCTGTGGGAAGTCCATGCTGGAACAGGCTTCTAGAAGGACCTGTGACCCCATGAGGAGAGGAGCCCACACTGGATCAGGTTCACTGACAGGACTTGTGACTCTCTGGGTTACCGGTGCTGGAGCACCCCTTCTTGCACAATGTCTTCTGATACCCAGAACTGTGCAGTCAGTTTCCCAGCATGGTAACACAGAACAGACTAACTTCCCCAGACAATGTCTCAACTATTTTCAGTGCTTTTTTAAATCAACTCATTAATTGCTCTGAACACAAACAAGAATATAATTGCATATGAAAATCTATTATGTGCCTTTGAAAACAGGAATCACGAATTTACCAAAACTTGTACTACCGAGGATATGACTAGTTATATCCTAGGTATAGGATAGTTAAGAGAAGTTAATAGTTAAGAGAACTGCATTGTAAATAAACATATGCTCGGATTTGTGCTACCTGGAAGATGAATTAGGGTAAACTCACTGCTGTAAATGACAGTGCACTGTTTCTGAGGGGTGCAAGGTCCTGAGAACCCTATCCCATGCAAGGAAAAAAAAATAAATTAAAAGATCAAACTCACTTCTGTGTTTCTGTGTTTATATAGGAATAATTTCTACCTGTGTGCTGTAGATACAATGTGCTCCCAACATAACTAAAGAATTAGCCTTTATATAACCTCAGCAGTGTATTTAGCTACAAAAAAAAATAAAAATTTCTTGTGATTAAAGGAAATAGTAATAAAGCAGTCCCTTTAAAAATCATATGTTTTTTTTTAAACCAAAAATGCTCTACAACTCTTTGTACTGTCAAAAGTTAGTGACTGAGAAGGAAAGCTCTGATTAAGATGCCTGATACATATATCCCACTTGTGAGTCTATATAATGAAAGCAGCCCTGTGTTGCAGTACAAATCTTTGCTAATGAAGCTATAATCCTGCACTCAAGTGTCAGTGCAAAACTAGATCCTATCAAATATATGCTGCTCTTTAATAATTCCTTAAAGGGTTATGCAACGTTATGTACAGTTCTGCAAAATAATATCCATATTAGAAACTATTCAACAATTCAGAAAGAAAAGCCTCCAAAAAATATGCAGCTGTTTTCTTCTTGCTGAAGGACAAAAAGGATTTAATATGAAAATGGATTAAGGCTTAGGGGTTAGATGAGAATGATGAGAACAGGATAGAATGCCAAGCATGAATATAGACAAAAAAATAAATTCATTACTTTTTTTTTAACATTTGTTCTGGAATAGCACGTTACCAACTTTCAGTGAAAAACAATATGAAGTCCACTGTTTGACATGAAGATATAGAATTATAAAATATAAAATACATGATCACCATGCTAAAGTGAAACTACTTTATAACTAATCCTACTTAGTACAACATTTACTTCCTGACTAAGAAACATTCACATTCTAACTGTTCTCAGAGCCTTAAAAAATTAATGGTAACATATAGTGCTAATAAAAACAACACAAAGAAACTATTTTTGCTGCTTAATTTTGCTAGCTGGTGACTTGAGCAGTTTTGGTATGATGAAATATATATAAACTAGCAAGGACAACATGTGGACAACTTGACTTAATATGGACTTGCTTCTGCATGCCAAGGGCAAATGGGATCTCACTGGTGTGATTAATTGTTGAAACAAATCAGCCTGCAGGGTTCCCCTGACATTACCTTGTTATCTTTGTGGAAAGTTATCTGTATTGCGTTAGTGAAACTGAAAATCAGCACAGTTGGTTTTTGATGACCTTACAGTTATATTCAACTATTGACTCTTCTTTCTTGCTCAAACAGCTAAATTTGGCCACTATAAGGATTGCATAGTGGGTGCATACCTCGTAGATTCTGGCAATTCCACAAATAAGAGTCACTTCTCCAGGAAATCGCTCTAACCCTTGCTTGAAAAGGTTCAAAGCTGTTACAGGCTGATCCAAACGCAAATACACCTAAGCAAATAAAAAGTGTATATAGATGTTAAATGTCTGACTTCTACACGTTCTGCTGTTTAACAAGGGAGATGAATAAAAGGAATGATACCTCCATTTATGCAGTAAACCATTAGCTGAGATGATAAATAATACTGGGAAAATAATGGAGTGAATACTGAATAAATCTGTGTAATGAAGATAAAATAGACTACTTAATTAAATTTACCTCATACCGTCTATACACTATTAATTTGAATACTACTAATTAAAAATATCTTGTTATTTATTATCATATATAATATATTTTGACACTGAGGTGAAGGCATCACCTGGAATATTTCCCTGTTTAATGTATTTTCAAAAACTTGTGTTTAGGCTTGAAAGAACTGGATCTTCAGGGTGATAGTGCTGGAATATAAAAATGTTCTACTTAGTCAAATAAGACTGAACCTAACAGAGCAGTGACACTTTCAAGTTTCCTTACAGCTCAGGCAACCTCCCCTGCCACAAACAATAAAATCCTGTAGAAAGAGGGAGATTTTGCCTCTGTGATTTTGGCTTCTGTGTTGATTAAGAAAACATGCAATGTAGTTAATAATTGTGTGAGAAATGCCCAGTGTTGATAGGGACCACCTCAGCAGCTGTCTGAGATACAGCTGCAAAGCTCTCCTGCTGTGAGGTATGGTAAACACAGCTACAACAAAGGGAAAAACCTTGCA
This sequence comes from Parus major, assembly GCF_001522545.3. Classification (NCBI taxonomy): domain Eukaryota; kingdom Metazoa; phylum Chordata; class Aves; order Passeriformes; family Paridae; genus Parus; species Parus major. Next base: position 44,696,621 of record NC_031774.1, on the reverse strand, counting down.
CACATGCTTTGGGGAAACTAGATGGCTAGAATGATTAATATATCTCCCACTGAGTGAAAAAGGATTGTGTTGGAGAAACAGTATACTAATCAGTGCTAATATTTGATACTTCTAAAAAAGAGAAAGAATCTGTGACTGGTATCCTGATACAACCTTTTTGTGATGCAACATTAAGACAAATATCAGTGCTAACTGAACACCTGAGAAACCTCCAATATGATTTCTGCTTTTGGCCTTCATGGATTTCTGATTGCCAACAATCACAACTCTACATTGTTTATTTACAAACCCATAGATATATACCACTGCAGACAATTTCAAAGAATTCTTTCCTATGACCACTCAATGACATTCTTAATTGTCAAAGAGCTGACAACTGTGAGTGTCTTCCAAGAAAGGACTGTTATTCCATGTTGGTCATTGGCAAAATTAAAAAAATACAGGCATTTTTTACACTCATTCTGCTAATGTCGCTCACATTTCCTGTATTAAGCTAGAAAACTAATGCCTTCTTGTGAGAATATATAAAAGAACAAGGAGGGCACAGTACTTAGTAGATTAGATCTGCACTAATTACATCATTAACCATGAATGATGCATCCAATTTAATAAATGGACAGTGTGAAACTCTCCTAGATCTCCCCCTTTTTTATATTTTTATCTTTGTTTATGAAGTATGTTTTCTGAGCATTAATGACTTAAATCTGCTCTATTCCTTTATATAGAAGTTGTCTCCAAAGATACACTCACTACAGATGCTAAGACCACACAGCAAGAGTACTCTACTATGTAATCCCCATATCCAGTGTGATATCACACTGTCCAACATCTCTGTAAACAGTAGAGCTGCTCTCTTGATAAGCGGCAAAAGAAATTAAAAAACAGGTGGGGAAATTTCCATCTACTCGCAGTTGCTTTGGGGAGACTTGTTCTTTAAAAGCTATAGTAATTATATACTACAGCTATAGCAATTATAGTTTATATACTAAAAGCAGAATAGCTCCATTTTCTTTTTGGTCTCCCGTTTATCTCTTGTAAAAATATCCCATTTCTAGCTCTTCTAGGTCATGAAATACTTTGTAACTTCACAACAGGTCCTGACTTCCTGACTGCTTTAAAGACTCCTACATTTTTTTTTCTTTTGGTCTTTTATATTTTTGTAAACTACATTTCAAGTCAGAGATCACTTTCAAGAAAATATTAAAAAGCCAGATAGCTGTTGCAATAATGAATATAAACAAAACTAGTACTGTAGTATCAGTATATTTCCACAGAATTTTATGCAATCTTATTATTTTTTAATGGCTGCTTAACTCAAGCCTGTTTTTTCAGTTCTGTTAAACTGAACCATATCTCACTGCCTTACTCTATTGCCTATCCACTGACAGTCACAAAGTCATGCTATGCAATGTTTTATACTTGAGTAAGCTGGCCTACAAAGTGGGAGGTAGAAGTTCAAATGCAGCTCCTGCCTGATCCAGTACTGATGTAGGGGGATGCAATCTCCTGTAATGAATCACTGTTAATCCAATTACTCTGCCATTTTAATAATTCTGTGTAGTTAATGGAGCAATTCCAGAGAAGGGCCAGCAAGATGATAAGAGGGTTGGAACACCCCTCCTGGGAGGAAAGGCTGGGAGAGTTGAGTCAACCCAGAGAACAGAAAGATGTGGGGTCACCTAATTGCAACTTTCCAGCACCTGACGGGACCCTACAAGAAAGTTAAAGAGGGACTTTTTACAGGGACATGTAGTGACAGGACAAGGGGGAATGGCTTTGACCCCAAAGATGGTATATTAGATAGTAGGAAGACATTCCTCACTATGCAACAGGTTGCCCAGAGAAGCTGTGGATGCCCCATCCCTGACAGTGCTCAAGACCAGGCTGGATGGGGCTCTGAACAACCTGGTCTGGTGGAAGGTATCCCTGTCCATGGAGCAAGGGGGTGGGGATTGGAACTGGATGATCTCTGGCATCCCCTCCGACACAAACCATTTTGTGATCCTATGTATTTTGTAGAATGACTTGTGACAGAGACAGGAAAATTAATAAGCTTCAGTGAACTTCAAACACAGTATTGAAGACATGTCTCTAGATAGCAATCATGATCATTTAAATACAAAACATAAATTGCTCAAGAAAACATAAAGCACATATGAATATCTGAATGTAACTAGCAATGATGACTTTTGGACAGGCCTGTGACAGCTGGCTTAAGGGGAACTGATAAAGAGCAACTGGTTTCATCTCCTTCTAGGACACAATGAAGAAAAATTAGTTTTAGCTTCTCACAGGCCACCTTTTCTTGAATGCCTTAGAAAACATTTAGAATCTAATGTGTATCCTGGTAAACAAGTAATTCTGAGACTCTGCTATGCCACTTGTTCTTTTAAAGCTTTTAATGCCTTTATTGTGACAGAACATTCCCTGTTTCAAGGTCTATGATTGCTTCCTACAAGCTCACTTTGTTTTGATTTTGCTTGTGAAACTAGGATTTTGAGCTTTGCTCTTTATTTACAGATTTATTGCATTCGTTTCCTAGGAGACCATATATAGCCACATTGTTCTTCATACTTGAACTCCAATAATTTTTTTAGCTTCATAATCCTCATTGGAGTTTAGAACAAAGAATCCAGTAACATCAGAGATTTTTTTTATCTTGTTTGTGAAATCTGGGAGCTCTAAAATAATTTTGTAAACTATTGACTTCCATTGCAACTGTTAGCATGTATTGCCTCAGGCATGGAGACCATCCACTTTTAAACACAATGATGTATCTATGACTTACTTTTGCCAAATACAAGAACGTATCAACCATGTCCTGCTGCTTAAGGGCTGACTTAAACTGTTTTTCAGCTTCACGATATAATCCCAACCTAAAGAGACAACAGACACATACAGAAGGTACTTGTTTATTTTTATTTTTTTTAGTATTTTTTTAAAACCTTAGTAAATAATGAAGCAGTTTAAACAAAATCAAGCATAAACTGCCTGAAAGCACACTTTATGACCACATATTTGTGTGCATGTTAACAAAAAACATGTTGTTATATAAAGATAACAAAATAGCCATTCAAAACTACAAAAAGACAAATCCATGAAATTTGGCCCCCTCTTATATATGCAGCCTCCTGGAATGGCTGAAGGGTGAATAATGATGTACTCATACTCATAGAAATTTCTCCCGCTCTTAGAACAAACAGTAGAAATGAGCAATTAATGTCTCAACTCTACCCAAACTGTTTGAAACCAGAATTTCCTCACCCATGACAAAGATCACCCAGATAATCTCCACTGTAAATGAACATCACAGAAGTCTGTTTCATCTCATAGGCATTTATTTTCCATAATTAGAGTAAAATGTTTTGCACTAATCTATAAAAGCTACTTCACTACAAATTAAGAGGACCATACAATTTCAAGAATAGAAAATGGTAAATTTTCTCATATACAAATTGCCTTTTGTTTCCTTCAGCCAAAGAGCACATACTTGCTGAAGAAATGCAAAATACAAACAGAACAAGCCAGCTAAAACAAAGAAACACAGCCAATGGGGACATAAGGTATTTTGGGATCCTGGAAGTCTGTGTAGCTGCTTGGATGCATTAATCTCTATAACAATTACTAGTCTCTATAAAAATCCTGAAAGCAATGAATGACCTCTAACCTCATGTATTGGTTTGCATGACAAGGTTTTAGCAGCTGGGGAATCCAGGAATGGCTTCTATGAGAAGCTGACGGGTCTCTGATGTGAGACAGAGCCAACGCCAGAGGGCTCCAGGTTGGACTCATGGCTGGCCAAGGATGAGCCCACCCATGATGGTGGTAGTGCCTCCATCATCAGCACAGGAATAATGTAGCATACAGGGATAATATATTTAAGGTGGAGGAAAAAACAGTACAATGGTAAGCAGAGAGAGGAGTAAGAATGTGTGAGAAGAGCTCTGCAGACACCAAGGTTAGTGCAGAAGGAGCAGAAGGAGATGCTCCAGAAATTCCTTTGCAGCCCTTGGTGAAGACTGTGGTGAGGCAGCTGCCTCCATGTCTCTGCAGCCCATGGAGGAGTAATAGGATGCAGAGGTCCACCTGCAGCCTGTGAAGGAACTCATGCTGGAGTAGGTAGATGCCCAAAGGGAGCTGTGACCCCACAGGATGCCCATGCTGGAACAGACTCCTGGCAAAACCTATCATCCCATGGAGAGATGAGCCCACACTGGAGAAGGTCTGCTAGCAGGACTTATGACCCTGGTGGGGGGACTTATGCTGGAGCAAGGGAAGAATGTGAGGAGGCCTTCCCCTGAGGAGAAGGGAGCAGCAGAGACAAACTGACTGCAACCTTCATTCCCTGTCCCCCTGCACTTCTGGGAAGGGAGGAGATAGAGAAAATAAGGAGTGAAGTTAAGCCCAGGAAGAAGGAAAGGGTAGATGGTAGTTTTAAGAATTGCTAATATTTCTCATTACCCTACTCTGATTTGACGCCTGTGTATGGGTTGCCAGCCTGAGGCCTCAGCATATTTTTAACTGGTACTTCTTGGGCAATGTAATTCTGGCAATGTAATTCTGGCAGAATTACATGAATACGTCTAACATGAATATTTTATTCTGTATTATTTCATCAATCTGAAGCCCTCATTGACAGTACTGTAATATTTATTTCATGTGGTCTGTTTTAACAATAGTTCTTTGCATTTATTGACTGACTTTTCAAATAATTACTTAAAAATCCATTAACACAGGCAAAATTGCAACTAATTTAGTTACTCAACATGGATGCCTTTATCTCAAGGAGTGGTCTCCTTGCACATTAATGGAGATGTAAGCACAGCACTCTCCAACAAAACACTTTCTGAGCTATTTCTCACTGTTCAGCATTGCCCAATACAACCAGAAGTACAGGTCCTGCACTCACAATCACTCACTGCAGAAGAAATGAACAATGACTTACCTATAGTAGCACTTTCCAATTTGGACTTTCCACCACCAGTCCTTGAATTGTGCGTGCTCAGTGGCAAGGGCTGCCAAATCTAGAGCCTTCCAAAACAAACCAATCATCTTAAAATTGATGTTTACACAAAGAAAACACGGTAAAGATGTTTGTAAAGAGAACATTTTGAACAGAAGTCCAGTTAACTTGAGGTGGGGACACTGCTTTTTGTTTATTACTTTCATAGGTCAGTGCATAAAATAGTTGAAAGGATTATTTGTCTCTATAAAAATAGGCAATCCAGTTTCTTCTAAATCAAAGAGAAAATAGAAAATTAATTTGATCCGACTCCTGTAGTGCCACTTCAGAATATACTATTTGTTTGAGCACAAAACCTTTTTCCAAGCTTCCCATCCTTTTTCAGTAAAACTTGTTAAAACCAAGTAAAAATAAACCAAAATAAATTGAGTGCATTTGAAATACTGTATAAATTTTAATCTCATTTCTAATATCAGGTTGCCATTACTTCTGGAAGCTCTCAAAATGTGTACAAGAAGAAATATTTCTTCCTTTAAAATGTCTATAATGTAAACAATGATTTTATTACAGGAAAAATAGAGAAATATTCTAAGAAACAGATATCTATTGAAGATGGTGGAGGTCTAAAATCTTTTTTGTCTGGTATCCTGGAAAAGCAGGTAAGCTAATCAATGTGCTCTGATCAGGCACCACAGCCAGAATCTATGGCCCCCATTTCAACACCTCTGTTAAAACAAATACATGTCTTTTCTGTACCACAACCTACCACAGAAGCACTCGTCTTTCTTTCTTTTTTTAAAATTTCATTTTGTCTCAGAACATATCACAGCCATGTTATGTTTGTTATATTTTCAGTATATCATCAGAAGTAGGGTAAAAAGCTTTAACACAATGTTTTTATAACAAAGAACCGACCTTTCTACCATTCTTGCCTGCTTTTTTTGGTGAACATTTTGCTGACCACAGAAATCAGAAACAAGTTATCTATTAGGAACAGAATGTAAAAGTTCTGTGCACCAATCACTCAATAGCAGAGAAACAAATAATTACAGGAAAAATTAATCTGAATATTGAAATGCTGTAAGAGCCCAATTTAGTGACATCTACGCCTACGTTGAATTTCTGCTCTTTATGCTAGCAAAATGAGGCTGCAAGTAGTCAAAGGGTTTAGATCTGACATAACAAAGAAAAGTCAATGGAGCTATGACAATTTAGACAAGTTGCTCTCTTTGGGGTTTGTGAGAAAGAATAATTTGTTTTCTGTAGCAATTCAGGATAAGTACTTCCATCAGTGCTGCCCCTAAGAGAAAGAGACAGCTGTCATTCCCTGCCTCTGTGACAGGAGAGAGAAAACTCAGCTAAACCTGAATTCACTATTTCTTCAAGTCAAGTGGAATCCTTTAAGGCTATAGATGGCAGCTGTTATCTTGGCTGCTCTTTGTTTCTTAATGTTGCAAATTGCCCAACATGGCCTTTGGATGCTACAACTATGATGGGGAATAAGCTTGCTTTAGAACTTTAGAAATTGTCCAGATACCTTTCCAGACAGATTCTTCCTTTCAAATGAAGGTACATAAGCAATTTTGTCCCAGTACTGGAAAGCCTGTGAAAGCAGTTGCTGTTAAAACACTGGTTACTTTTGATGCATTTACCAATGTATAAACAAGGTGGGCAACTGTCAGATACCACACCTGCTTCTAATGCAGCAGGAGCAGCCACTTCAGAGGAGAAAGGATCATACTGCAAATACTGTGCTCCAAAGAGTTTTCCTTAGAGTTCTCCAACGGCAAAGGCTCAAGAAGGACTGAGTTTCACAAAATGATCCATTCTTTAGCTACACATTCAGGTTTCTTTCTGGTAGCCTAATTGCTTCTGATAACATTTTATGCAAGGCTAGGAATTTTGGCTGTGATTGGAAAATGGGAACTAAGACTGCTTCAGGTTTAGTAGACAGTAACATCAGCAGTTTATCTGTGCAGATCCTGAACTCTTTCTGGAATCTTCTACAAACATCAAGAAACACAGCATGACTTCATTTTGAAGTTATTTAATGAAATTCAATCCTGTTTTTATATTTTCCAATTAATGAAAAAGGAAAGGAACAGGAAGATCCTGTTTCTGATACTTTACAAACAATTACAATAACTTCAATCAGAAAATACTACTGAAGTTACAAATACTTCTAAAAATTGTTTGCCTGAGAAGGCTTTGTGCATGCTAATAGTTAAAATTTCTGCTGGTATTACAAAAAAAAAATCTTTTGACAATGTGGCCCTTGAAATGTTAGTAAATGGATTTAAATAGTACTTTAAAAGTAAAAGTTTTCAACTTGCTATGTCAATACCAACTGCTAGCATATTTAAATTTCAGTTCGCTGCAAACTTCAGGTTTTTAATTCTACAGTTTGGGTACTAATCAATATTCAATCAGCACAACATGTTAATTTAAAACCAGTCTATAAAAGCAGTAGTGATATGCCTGTCCTGAACATTGCTGGATGTAGTCATATCAATAACTGAAAGGGAACAACAGGATGGATTTGGAATTGGCGGATACTGGTATGTCCTTTTAAGGATTTTTGATTGCAATATATATATCAGTTCAAAGCCTACACTTGCTTGTCCTGAAAGTTTTCATAAATTTTATGATATAACTCATCACCTGGATATATTCATGAGCTGAAATTGTTACTGTCTAGAGCACTCAGCATACTCAAGAATGCAGAGTCCATTTCAACAACAGTCTTAACCCTGAGAAGCTTTTCAGAACAGATTTATTTTACTCTCAGCTCTTATGTTTGTGCAAATAAAAACTATTAAAAACCCTGATACTTGGTAGATTTTCTGTTTCTTTTTAAAAACAAGTTTTTGTTAAAGAATGAAAATTAATGTAGATTCTTTAACTGTATTTAGCATGATTCTGAGTTTCTTTTTTTTACTGTTACTTTCCTTAGCTAAAATGTATTATAACTAAGACTTCCAAACTATCTACCAGCTGTAACACAGTATAAAACAGCCTGTAGAGTTGTGGCAATTTACTATTATATTGAAAAATTAAATTGGTATATGTACAGTTGTTTGAAACAGTAATTTCATACAGAGTATTGTATGCACCTAGAAATTAGATAGATGGAAACAATAGTGAGCATCTGCTGCTTCTTTCATGTGCTGTTGAATGGCAGTAATTTTCCCAGCAAAAGTTATTGACTGAAGTCTTATTTGTAGACAAATCAACACCAGATAGTCTATAAGGTAGCTGAGGAAATTACATTAGCCATAGTCAATTTAGCACATGTATTTTGTTGAGTGTCTGCTGGATTTCTATATTTTGTAGATCTAACATAATTCCATTTTAAATAAATTTCTATTAGAGAGTATAAACTAAAAAGTATTGAGGAGAACTAAGGAAAAATTAGAGGTGGTGACTTCTGGCCATACGTATATATTTTACGATCTTTGTGCTTCCTCAGGACAAATGTTTTGTCACCATTACTCACCTGGGAATAATGGCAAAATACAATGTCATGGGCTACTGGAAAAAGTAGTGGCAGAACTATTTCTGGACAAGTCTTTGAAACTGCCCTGCTCTTACAGCATTTAGCCCATAAAATGGCTTTTAGAAATAACTTAAGGAGTACAGAAAGTCAGTTATTAAGTGTATGTGTTCAAAAGGAAACAAGTCAAGAACAATAATGGATATAGAAAGAGTATTTTCTTCAGACAAGTGTTTAATTTTTCATTACATAAGACAAAAGACTTTTGAATATATTTTCAAGTGCTGAAAAGCTCCACTTCTCTTGCATCCCCACATTTCTGATAATTGATAGATTACAAATATATTTAGTTTTAATTTGAACCAATTTCCTTGCACTTTATTTATACAGTTGAATGCACACTGATTAATGGCATTTCTCAACTGAAATTGATGAGGTTTTTTTTTTTTCTTTCTATATACTGGTTGAATATGAAACAGAAGATAAATAAAAAAACCGCCTTTGTTTCTCAAATAATAATGCAAATGAGAACAGTGCAGACTGTTCCAGCTCAGCACTGAAGGATATTGTCACTACTGCTTTGTGTTTTATTTGCAAAACTGCAGGAAGTGGTATTCTATCCATGTAGAAAGACCAAAGTAAAGACTTTTCAAACTGAAGTCAATTTCTGAGGCTTCCAATCCTTTCAAGCTCTTTCATCTCATCTCATGCAGAAAAGTGTTGGGTTTTAGGAAAGTCCATCATCACACAGCAGCCGGAAATACATAGATGTAAGAGATGTCAGTGAATGTTCTAACAAGTGATCAAGCAAGAGCCAGATCAACTTTTAAAAGTTAACGTATCTGCTGTTTCTCTGATGAACCCTAAGCAACCAAATTCCTTCCAAGGAGATGCAAGATACTGAATTTGTGAAAGGCCATTTCTAGGAGAGGTGAACAAACAGTGATGCAGCCACATTTTAGCAGACATTGAAGTGTTTCCTTTTTTTTAAGAAAAATTAATGCAGATGAGTTTCAAAAGGAAAGGAGAACAGTTTGGAGAACAGAGTTATATTGCAAAGGGTGTAGAAAGTACATAAGAAAAAAGTGAAAGAAAATGAGAGAAAGCATCCTGAAGAGCCAAAAAATCTCTCTTCAGAGCTATACATTGTATTATGAAGACACCTTGTTCTGTGATGTGTGTATTCAATTCACAGCAATATTTTATCCCAAGAAGATGCCGTCATTAACCAAACACTGATCTCTCTCATTACACAGTAAATGGTGATGATTAAGCTGACACCTCTTTGCTTACAAGTATTTATTCAAATGTCTCAGGTGGGTAAAAAAATATAAACAGAACCTTTTTTTCAAGAAAGTGATTTGGGATTCTCAGCAATGATTTCAAAATACATGGAGTACAGTGAAAAAACATCTTCCAATTTTTTTCTGAAGTACTTGGAAAATTACTTGCATTATATGACTCTACGTCTAGCCTACAGATCCTGAATGTCCTTAAAGAGAAGGCATGCAGCATACAAAGTGACCCTTTTAGTCTCAGTGAACTGGACTTTCAGTAAAAAACATCAATTTTTAATTACTATTGGGCTAAAACCCAGGCACTTCCTTCATATTCAGCATTGAATATGTTAATGTTAATTTCTATTTTTCCTCTGACATTTCTGACACTTGCACTTACTGTTTCAATGATATTTTGGATTAATAGTGCATTACAATTCAATCCTCTTAAAAGAATGCTATGCAATAAATTGACAGTGTACAACTATAATCAGTTGATGCTAGATTAAAAAGCTTCACATAGCAGTACACTTGGAAATGATTAGGACCTATGTCAAAAACAGCAAAATATTTTTTGTGTGTGTTATTGATTAACTGGAGAGTTTAACAGCAGATCTAACTGCACACCAGCTAGTAGTGTTGCAGAAGGTTCAATAGCTGTTCAGTCAGCTACACATTATTGACATAAACTTCTTTCAAACAAACTTGGACATTTTGATTCCATTTCAACTGAGTGAAGATATCTAACATAGCAATGAAATATATTAGCACTTTATTAATTCCATAGAGACACTCTTTCCCTGGGTGAACTGCCAAAAGAACCTCTGCAACATTTATCTCTTTCTGGAAGCTTAAACAATATGTACCCAAACTTGATCTTTCCCATTCAGTACAGTAACATAAGAACCACTGAAGAAAATTTTTGGATGGATTAAGAAGGAAACTATAATTAGTAAAATATTTGAAGAATAAATTTTACAGACAATCATATGGACAATACAATCTTTCTCTTGATATCACAGAACACCTCAGCACTATAGATTTACATTTCTATAAAAAGTATCCAAAATCCTATTGATATTGTATTTTTATGTAGTTTCACCAAATACATAAGCAATCATCTGAAGAGTAAAAAAAGTCAAGTGATGTCCAACAATACCTGTTTTGTCAGGTATTTTCACCTACCTCTGTTAATGGACAGTCTTTTGTAACTCATACTCAAGCCTCAGGACTCTGAACTTCCTAGTCAGTTCAGCTACCACTCCAAGTTCAGCTACTAAGCTCCAATAGATTCCATTAACATGAATTCAATAGATTCAGAGACCTTATCATATTGATAGCTGAGGGACCCAGTTTTAAGAATTAAAGTGTTTTGCTTCTCAAAAAAGATAGCTATCCATATTTTGGTATTTGCCAATTATCATTCCTGACTATCACCCATGCAAGAAAGGATTTCTTCCTCTTAAACAACTATTAATGCTCCACTTGTGTACTTGTGACATTCTACCTGGATCCTTAGTTTAGCAGAATACTGACAGAAATAACTCAATCATACGTAATAAAATCTAAAAAAAGGAACATATGAGTTACTTACATTTTTTACATCATTTTCATGGTGGAAGATATATTCAAACAATGCCTGCCAGAAAAAATATTTAAAACATTGTCATAATTGAAGAGAAAAATTGATAATATTCTTAGAGGAATAAAGAATCTTGATTATGCTAAGCAGAAATCAATTATTTGGGAAAACAATCATATTTACACATAATGAATGCTGACATTTATATTTATTTAAGACTCCAATAGACAAAAACTATAGATATACTACACTGTGATCACAGGCAAGCAGCTTAATTCCTAATTTGTTGCAAAAGATTAGCAGAATTGCATTTTATTTTTGGTGCTTTACATCACTTTAAAACAAAAAAGGCAGCTATAACTTGAAAGTGAATATATATTTGAGAATCTGGTACCATTTTAATGACTTTTTACCTGTAAAATCAACCAGTGATCTAAAAAAACACTTTTTGCAATGGACACTCAGGTGCATACATAGTGCTAAATCTACTTAGATTTTTTTTATTTATTATATTTATTAATAATGCAAGCTGTGCCTTCAGTGGAATTTCTTTTTAAGCTCTACAATATTTTGGGATCTGTAAAGGAAAAAAAAAAATTTAAAAATAGTTTGTAAATTATAAATAAATGTTAATAATATTGTGCTTCTGAAACTCAAACACAGCATCATAATATCAAAGCTTAAAGAAGTCACATTCATCAGCTGTGTTGTGGTTAACTGCTCATAAGCCCACAACAATTACACAGCAAAATAACTGCAGCTTTGTTTCCTCCTGTATGTAAAGCTAATTAAGTCATACTATCTTGTAGTTCTTCTGCACTAGAATATTAGATGAGTATATATCAGGTAATGGGGGTGGCATTTTCAGTGAATTAAATGACATTGAAAGATACTTGATAACTAAATGGAGACTGAAAGCCTCTGCTCCCAAAAATGTATTATGGGTGCTAGTAACACAAGGTTCAATTGAGTTGAACCTTGACCTTCTTCTGCATCCAAATCCCAGGTCTTAATTGCTTAAAAGGAACAGAATGTTTTTCTAAATTTGTTTAATTCATTCTAAAAAAACAGGAGAAAATATTGCCCTGTGAGGAAAGAAACACAGAACAAGACCTCAGTCTCCTAAGGGCTTCCATGACACTTCTGCCAGATTTTCTTAGACAACATTTTTAAAATATTTACTTTTAGGAAACTAGAGAATTACTAATCTTGTGAGGAAAATAAACCACAACCTACTTTTCTTCTAGTTTCAGTCAGAAAAGACTCTGAACAGATGATTAAAAGACATTAAAGAATTATAAATAGTAACACATTTATAAGAAGCTTAGAATATGTAGATAAGAAAAGAATAGAAAATAAAGAAGTAGTGGAACATTTTCTCCTCTAGTTCAATAACAGAGAAGCATTCAGTAAAAGTGTGTAAATTTAAAGAGACAAAAAAGATGTTTTCTTCCATGGCAGGCAGGAGGAATTTACTGCTGTTATGCACAGACTCTGACCTTCAAAAGGATTTATGTGACTGAACATTCACTTGAATAAAAATATCTAGAGTTATCTTGATAAGTCTATTAAAAATCCACAAGATAAAAAAGATAAAACTTTCTGTTTTATACCAGAAAATAGTTGTTAACTGGGATTTACCAGAGGCTTTCTCTGGTGACAGTTCATACCTTATCTGTCTAGACTGGTGTTTCCTGGAATAGTCTTTAACATGGTTAATGTTAGTCAAAGACAAGCCACATTTCTGTGGCTATACTTCAAAACTCTGGAAAACCTTATACAGATAATCTAACTTCAAAAAAGATACAGTGAGGCTACTTTGCAAACACATAAGGAAGATGTATGTAGGAGGTGTTCATATACAATCATGAATAGACTGGCAAATTATGTGAACTCAATAGCTGCAAAATTTATCACCTTTATACACTTGGAGAGGCGACAGCTGAAAAAAGTTTTAAAACTTTAATAAATTATTCTTAACAGAGAGTTCAGTCTGCATTCTCACCTCCTGCTTTAGCTTTAGCCTTAATGCTGTTTTGTTTAAAAAAAAAAGTTATAAATCCATGTAGCTCCAAATTTAAACTTAGATTCATTCTGTATGAAATGTTAATGTCATAATGTATTAGCTTCATAATACTGACAAGCACACTTGCTGCCTATGGATGTTTCTGTGACTGTTGATTTACATTTTTTGGCTTAAGCTTCTTTTCATATGAAACTGAAAGGAAGACAAATCTGCCATAGAAAATGCTAATTAAAACCCAAAATTGTTAAAAATATGTATGTTTCTCATTCCTGAGAGCCGTTGTTGAGAATATTTCCTCTGAAAGCTAACCTACCTACTTAAATAGCATGTAGTTAGCAATCACTATTAAAAGTTAGCTGTCTTCAAGAAGAAGAATTAAGCCCAGTTTTTATGGACGTGTCTTGTGCTTCTTAATCCTTCCCAGGTTTCTTATGTTCCTCCTGCTTTCCAGACAGTAATGGATTTATAATAATGTGTCTGCTGGCTGATTGCCAGCAAGGACATAATTGGACAAAAAGCACGCAGTATTTTTTCAGTGCTGATAATTTCACTGATTTGTAATTGCCCACAGATGTTAGTCTGGAAGTTTTCGATTACCTCACCAGACTAGAACTTACTATATTTGATACCTATTCTTCTGGTATAGAAGTTTGGTTAGGAGGCCAAGGGACAATGATGCAAACAGTGGGTGAAGGACACAGTGCAATTACACAAGGTTTATTTCCTTTGAAAACCACACTGAAATGAAATGCTCTACATCAGCCTAGATCAGACTTTAAAAAGCAAAGAAATGTCCTGGTTGCTTATGAAAAACTGTTAACCAAAGTTTTGGACTGGAAGAGCTATTTCCACTAGCACATTATCAGATACTGTCAGTTTTCTTAAGTGTTCACCATTATGTTTCTCAATATAGACTGAATTCATATTGGTTTGTTCTCCTTAAGGCTGAGAGCCAAATATAGCACTCTAGGGTGTGTTTGATACTTTGTGCTCCCTAGAGATAATTCCTTGATACGTTGTGTAAAATGAGCTGTTTGCCTCAGCCCAACAGTTGTTTTTTATGAATGCACTATGCACAAAAAACATGTCCAACCATACGGATAACTGGTTGTGTTGAGGAACGAAAGATTCAACTGAAAGGCAACAGAATGATAAATCTTCACACAACTTTCAGCTCCCTGCCACTCAGAGCTGAAACCTGTAAGTTGGGCAGACAACCTGCAAAAACCTGTTCTATCGTCAGACAGTTTCACTGACTGTCAATCAGATGATCTTAACTGAAAATGAAGTATTCTGAACAAAAAAATGGTACCTTTTTACATAAAAAGTGTTAACTCATTCCATAAAATCAAAGGAAAAAAATCCAAAGATTGTGAACATTTTTAGGCCAGGATTGCCATCTATTTGTACACAGAACCACATTTCCAGACATTCAGAAAGGTTCTGCTGGATTTTTGCTCCTAGCTTTTTTTTTTCTTTTTATAATTGCCCTGCATCACTCCTAGATGCACAGCTCAAAGTTATTTACCAGTAGAATATTTTTTCCCATATATATATATACTTCCACTATAATCTCTTTAGGCATATCTTCAATTTCAAGTCTGGTAATCACTGTCAAAAGATGGGTAACACACTGTTTTTCTGAAGTTAATATCTAAACCACTGTTCATCATTGTTTTTATCCCAAATCCCATATACAGTTACATTACAAACCAGAAAACACAAAAAAGATATCACAACACTAACTAAAATTGTTACATACCTTTGCCAGTTTGGGTTTCTGAGCATATTTTGTTAAATTCAGTCGAGACAGATTTATGAAAGGGCCATCTGGATTTGTTAGCATTGAAGCCTGAGGGGGAAAAAAAGGCTTTTTAAGTGGGAAGATCCCCTACACTTTTCCTGAAGATTTTCAAAATATTATTAGTATACAAAAAAATCCACCAAAATTCCAAACAAAACATTTGTAGACTCACTGCTGTACTATGCAGTGCAGACTCTTTCTTCTCTGTCTCTCCCCACTATTTCCATACACTGCCTAAGCACATAGCTTGGTAGTTGGGATACATAATCAAAAAAAAATCTTCAAGAAATACTTAGGAAGATTAGTTCTTACCTGCAATAGTGAGAAGATGCCACATTTTGCCATTAATGTGATTTTAATATGTATTACATATTCATGTTGGTTGCAGTTTATTAATTTTGCCAATAGAACAGGATAAATTAGCATAAACTATTCTCTTTATCTTTTCAAGTGACAGACACTGAGTGCTTATCAATTGTTTTATAGTAGATATTTATGGTGAGATCATGTCACAGTCTTTGCATGGTCTACCATTAATAAAAATGTTTCTCAAGGAGCCTGTGAATTTGGAATTTATATGAATCCTGGTGAACTTGTGATTTT
Source organism: Parus major (assembly GCF_001522545.3). NCBI lineage: Eukaryota > Metazoa > Chordata > Aves > Passeriformes > Paridae > Parus > Parus major. The sequence goes on along the minus strand of NC_031774.1, from coordinate 44,680,873 downwards.
ATGTAAATTTTTGTTTTATTATAAACAGACTAGCAAATGCCCAAGAAGTTATCTTTTCAAACTCTATTTTGAAAAGAATTGAAATAATTAAAAATACTTGCCTCCTTCAAACTTGAGTTTAGATGCAGCTTTTAAGTAAACTATAGTGTCACCGTGCCAGATACTGTGACCAAGAAATCTTCCACTCTGGGAACGGGGGGAAGCAACTCACCGTGCCCAGCCTGACAAATCCTCCGGAAGCACTAGTGATTGGACGAGCTGTGAGTGCTGTTCGAGGCGTTCTTATCGCCTGCTCCATGGTACTTGGCCGTCCACTTTGTGTGCTGGGTCTTACAAATCCTGTAATAGGTCTTCCTGATTGAGTTACTGGCCTGAAGATGTTAAGTACATTATCCTTACGTTAAGTAGTATTTATTAATAGAGAATTTAAACAGTTATACCTGAAGCATTTAATTTTCAGAAGTTAAGTTTATGATTTCTTAATTTAACTCATCACATTTTTAAAAATAAACTATCACATACCTAACAGCTGGGCTGGGGCCTCCACCTTGGCTAGTTCCAGGAAGTTTCAAAGATGTTCCCGGTCCTACAAAATAATAGCATTTCTCCCTTCACTTTGAGATATTACTCCCTTGTCCAGATGACTTCAAACATGATTGTGTTTTATGATAAACAATAAGATAGAAATTTATTTACTCAAACTGATGGGACAAAGAACTAAACAAAGAAGACAAACCCCAAATATTGCATTCTATTACTGATAAATTGATAGACTATTGCAAGAAACCCGCGAAACAATGAATATTGGTTTTCTTTCTTTCACCCTCACCATTCTCTTCTCCATCACACCTGGGGGGAGTGAACAACTGCCTGTGTGGATACCTACTGGGGTTGACCCAAACAATTATCAAGAACATCTTAGAAATAGCACACAGTGCTAAAGAAGGTTACTGAAACTATGAGATCAGGCTAACTCGAAATGGTACATTTTCTATCTGGCACCCAGACTTGAGTAAGTAAACCTTCACCTACAGAGCAGATGCAGAATGGTATCTCATGACACTAGACCATGGTAAGATCCCCCTTACAATTTAGAGCACTGCAAAGTAAGAACACATCCATATGCAAAGGTCATCAGTGAAAACACTGAACCAGCTTGAGCCCAGGTGAACTGATGAAGAATTCTTCTGTGTCTGTGTACAGGCACAACTAGCAGATTTGAAGCATGAACAGCAAAGTCTTATCTCAATGATTCAGAAGTGCAGGCTACACTATTGTAATAATTTTCTTTGGTTTTGAAATCTATGACACACTATCCAGAAAGTCACCTTTTTTTCAGTTTCAGCATAGTCTGAATATATTTTTCCAGAATATCTTATTTCTAAATAGTATTCATCAAATCATTTTTCTTGGAAGATAATCTCTTCAGGGGGCATAAAATCAAATAAAACCTCTAAAATTTATTACAATGGTGTTTTAAGACAGATATCTATAATTAGTTGATCGTAATGTATAAACACATCTCCACTACTGCTTGACTGTGACTAAGCATGTAATGAAAATTTTAAAAAATGTCATCAGATAGATATGTAATTGCCTACATCTATCCAGACAGAAAAACCTTTTAACACTTCAAGTATCAGTTCTGGCCTATGTTCATTTCTTCTCTTGAACTCCTTTTCATGGTATGTGGTAGAAAGCCATGCTTAATAAGTTACATAAACATTTCCATGTAGACTATACTAAAGAAACAGAAAAAGTTACAAGTAATGCTAAAAAAGTAGTGGAAGACAACTAATTATTGTCCACTTGGAAGGGAAATGATGAAGCTGAAAAAGAATTGTATAGAAGAATCAATGGCAGAGCTGAAGAACTGCACTGTGAAGGAAGAGAAGAATGAAGTAGAGAAAAGCAGAAGAAAAATCAATTGAGATAATGTTTGCAGGACATGATGCCAAAAGGTGACATCTGGCTAAGGCACATGGATAAGGCATATGGATAAAACTGATAGTACACTGCAAGCAGATTTTTTTCTCTAGTTTTCCACAGGGCCTGAAGAAGACAGAAAGGAGTAAAAGAAATTAACATACTGATGGAAAAAGCAAGCAACCACTTATATGCTCACTACACTTCCTCAAATGTAGGGGAAAAGCTAACAAAACACAATTGAGCATGGTCTGAACTCATCTGACAGGCCTAAGTACTACATCAAGAACACATGGTGGTTCTCAACATTGCCATGCAACCATAAAACAATCTAAAACACTTTTTTAACCAATACTTAAGGTCATCTCGGTTTGTACTATTGTATGGTAGATGACATAAGAGATGGCCAAAAGAGTTCTTGTGGAGTCAATGTATTTAAGTGAAAGTCAATCTTACGTGCAACTTGAGCAATGGCATTTTCATCCAGGATCATCTCTGCAATTCCTTCTTGATCCATATCAATTTCATCCACATACACCATTTCTGTCAAAGCTCGTGTTTTCAGGTTCCAGGCAGCCTGAATAAGGATAAGTAAAAAGTAAAATATCTTCAAGACACTAAGTAAATAATCTAATCAGCAATTTTATCACTTATTATTCACATCACAGTTTTATTAGGCTTGAATAAGGTACTGACTTAAAACATCTGAGTATATCCATCTGTCTGATGGAGGTATAAAAGGAGACTAAGTCCTTTGTTCAAAGCATTAGCTGTAAAACACTGAATGAATATATACCCTGGGCATTTAAGATTATGAGTTGATTGGAATAATTAATCATTAATTATAATTATTAATTAATTGGAATACATTTTAGTGACCTGAACTGACAAATTACTATATTGTATGTTTTGGAGGATAATCTGAACAGTGTGGAAAGTCAAGCAAAACTCTAGTCTATGTTACAATTATGGCATAGACTGTGGAGACAGCAAATCAGTGTGGAGAAAAAAGAACAAGAAAAATCAGTATCAGTCATATAGAAATACCAACAAAGTAAGTGCAGGTCCAACCACTTTGATGATTTTGATATGCTTGCAATGTAGTCACAGAACTGGCATGATAAAGGAAGTCACAAGACCAATCCTTGATCTTTCATCAGCTATGGAACAGATCATCATAAATTTTCCAGAGCAAAAATCACTGCCAAAAAAAATTGTTTCCCTTCTAACAAGGAGTACAGCAATCTGGTGGAACAGCATATTTAATATTGGCTAAGGAGACCTTTCAAAATGGAAACAGACTGATGCTGTCTTAATAGAAATAAAGGTCAAACACATTGAAATGTTTGTTCCTTAAGTAAGAGGTATAAGAAGATCTGAAACTCAGGCTTATTTAATAATTTAAGTAATCATTTAATGAGATACTTCTCATTCATCCTGTCTTTTCCTCTAGACTTCCCCTATACTTCTATGCAAATTTATGTCAATCAAAAAGAGTGTATCTAAAGACGCTGAAATATTTAACTATTCTTTTAAAAAGTGCTTTCTTCCAAAGAGAAGTAAAGGAGGCCTTCAGCCAGCTGATTCAACCACAATTAGAAATCTTTGTTCAAGAATGAAGAGGAGGGAATTCAGCAGGATGATCTGAATCTAGGCCAGACAGCCATAATCCAGATCTGCTTTATTTTCTTTTAGTTTCCTTCTTATGTAGTAGGATGACAGCCTTTAATTAATGCTGAGATTTCTGTTAGATGTTCAACACTTTTAACAGTTTTTCATGATTCTATGAAGTATTTAGTTTGTTGAATTTTTAATACCTTGATGGTACTCTGTTCTTTTCAAAGACAAGTATACCTGCAGTCAACATAACCATGTCTATATGGGGAATATGTTCCAATTAGAGCTCTTGTATAGCCAAGCACAGGCTAATTTCTTACTAGAAGTAAGAAAATCTGCCCACAGGAATGATATTTTTCTGGAAACTGGAAGTAGTAACTCCTCTATACTAAATGCTAAAACTGAGGTTAGTTCTTTACATAGGCATAACTGTATTATTGCGATTTTTCCACTAACTAGCATGTGAAAATGTGTTTTTAAAATCAACACCTCTTTGTCATTACTGGGCAAATATCTGTCATAAGAAATAGATTCCTTAGGCATCTCTTCCAGTATAAAACTCCTAGTCCAAGGTTTCACAGCCAACAAAAAATTCAAATACCACACAGTATTCCTTAATTAAACATCTGTTTGTAGTTTACAGTTTGTCTGCTTTCTTTTTTTGGGACAGGTAATTTTGTTTTGTGATAAGCACCATGTCTGGAGCTTATGAAGATAAACTTCATTTTTATGAAACAGCATTTATATGGTAGAAAAAAGAAAGGGAAGCTCATTTCAGACAACTGACATATTCACAACAAATTAAGCTTACTTAACTTGTAATCAGAACAAAATTTACAATCCCTAATAGCAATTAAAGAAATGTGATACAGTATATAAATATGCAGTATACAGTATGTAAGTCTAAACTCCAGAAAGAGAAGTGGCAGTGTTTTTCATTCAGTTTATGAGAAGTATGTAACTCAATTGAATATTTTCTTCTTGTTCATGAAAAGTACAAAAACCAAATTAAAAATATAAATTTAGTATTTAAATGTTTTCTCTGAACATGGCAATAAACTTTTCTAAGAGGTTGCATTCTCCAGTAATCCTTTCTATTATAATAAATTTTACTCCATACACAATGAAAACCCAGAACACAACTACATTGTGAAGGGTAATAATTACACTCAAGAAGATATCCAGCAGTGCTTCAGAGAAACCATTCTCTATGTAAACAACTTGCATGAATTCATGGATTGTAATTAAAGACCTGTAAAATACATTAAGGAGATGTATTTAAAGCTGCCATTTCACATTGGATTTCATCTCTTCTGACTGTGAGTTGAAGCCAAAAGATACCATCACCTGCACAATACTATTCTTGCCATTGCAATAATCAAGAGCTAATACGGGCAGAGTGAAAATTCATTAATTACTCTCAATCTTCCATCGCTCATGCAAATCATCATAACACACCTACAAGGTTACCAGACTCTACACAAGGTAGGCAGTGAGCCTGAGCTGCAAAAGCAGGAAGAGCATGGGTAAGAGCCCACCTCTACATGCATGAAACACAACACAAAAGTGAGCCCTAAGAGCACAAACATTGTTCTATCTGTGAATACATGCTGTTTTCTTCCTAATCTCATCTGCAGATGAAGGTCATTCAGTTCAAGGTAGATTCAATTTAGTTTTCAGAAAGCATTGAACTGCTGAATAAAGATATAGGAAGAATATGAGAGAAACAAAATTCTATCAAATATAAAAGCTCCCTGTTCAAAATATCAAAAATCTTTCCCTTATCAAATGCAATGCCTTACCAATACAAAAAAAAAAAAAAAAAAGCTATTGAAGACTTAGCAAAAAACCAAGTATTATTCAGTATATCAGAAATTCTTCCCAATGATTGCATCTAATAATTGTATTTATGGAAAGAACTTTACCTGAAACACAGTGTATTCAGAATCAAGCTCCTGAAAAGAGAGAAAATGGAAACTGAGAAATGGAAATGCCAGACAATAAAAACATACAAGTGCACTTACACTCTGTGATGACCTCATTTTGCACAAACATTTTCTCTCTGATACATATACCGAAATTTCCATTTTATGACATTATCTAAACTTATACACATTATGAAGCAAATCAGTGTTTTGCACAATGAAAGTAAATTTGCAGTAAGTGTATCTTTCTGATACCTTTGCTTTCTTGCTTCTGCTGGATCATCCTAGCCAAATCTTAGATTATCATTTAAGAATTATAAAGCTGAAAAATGATAGATTAAAAGAAAATTAACTTGGACGAAGTATTCAAATCTCCTAAAAATTAACCAGATTATCACACCAAGGTCTTTAGAATGCCTACTTAATAAAATCCATTTTTCCACACTTTTTTAACCGCTCCTGGTGATCACAATGATACTACTCAAGAAGACAAAAGGAAATTTCAGTGCTTTTTCATGGCACTTTTATGATGAAAATGATGTATTCATTGTATTTGGCTAGTAATATTGCAAGTGGAATAAATGTAAATTGACAGCCCATTGCACTACCCAAAAATCAAAAGAAAATCTACCAGATTAAGTTTATTGTAAGTAGAAAAGATGGAACTTGCACCTACTTGAAAACTTCCATTAAGATTGAGTAAATACTGACAGGAAAAAAATTACTGCGTAATTATCATGTTTACATAATATTTAAACAACCCTTCGGGGCTTTTGCTGTTTGCTTCCAGGGACTGGGGATGGGTTTTTCCTAATGTATTACTTTAGCTCTAGACAGGGAAGGTGGGAGATACATGTTACTTTCTCTAAATCACTATTAGTCTTTTGTAGTGTCAGATCATTTCTCCTAGAGGCAGTGAAAAATTTCTTGCATATCAGGCATTGTGCAAATCTATCACAGTTAAACCAACTACATCAGACTGAATATACAATCTTCAAGTAATTCAGACTACAAAGGTCTGAAGGTCTCTAGTCCAAAACCCTCACAGCAAGGTCAGCTATGAGGTCAGTTGAGGTTGCTCAAAGTCTTGTCCAGTTGGGTGGAGGTACACAATGCCATTGGGCAACCAGTTCCACTGCTGACTGTCCTTACCAGGAAAGTTTTTCCTCATACCAAGCCAAAGCCTCCACTTCCCTGCATCATTGCAAGTGGTCTCTGGCTCCATTTTATTGATAACCTCCTTGTATGTATTAGTAAGCTGCTATTAGATCACACCAATGTCTTCTCCCAGCTGAAGCACTGCCCTGCTGCTGGTTTGCTTTACAGCCAAGATTGGCTGGCTTCAGAGCTGGCTTCTTTCTGTTCCATCAGGAGAATGCGAATGTTAAGATCACTCCTCTGTAGCGTGAGACATGACCTAATTCTTTCAATTTGAACATTTTTAGTCGGTAAATTCTATGACAGCAGGGACCTGGACTACTGGTGAAGGACATCTTCCTTCTGTAGCGTACTGGAATTTGTGGTCTTTAAAGAATTGCACTGGGAGCCAAAAAGTTTTTCAATTGTGTTAGAATGTATAACATGTCTTACACTGAGTATTCTGTGGAACTAAACATTAATTCAGGGATTAATCTCAGTTGACTGTGATGTACCTGGGCCTGACTAAGGCTCTGAAACTGGTTTTGCATTTTAGGTGTATGATTGTCCTGGAGTGACATTAAATAAATTACCACAATTCTTTTATGTATAGCAGTTGTTTTCTAAAATAAATTATTCAGCTTTCTAATTAATAAAGGACATTGAGATATTTCAGTTTGCATTTTATCTACCCCATTGTGTCTGAATATTACAGCCCGTATGAAAATGGTTTTAAGAACATTAGGTGGTCTTCCATACCATATGTGCTACAGTAACTAATGAGGACAAGTTAGGAATATTATGTCAACACTAATACTAAACGCCTTGATGTTACAGATGTGTATCTTACTTTAGGCACTGTTCATTAGTTTAAAAAATAATTGAAAAACCAAAAAAATTTGCTTATGTAGGATCACTTATACTAATATAAATTTCAGAAATTACATCCCTCATAATCTGGCAAAAAAGTAGAGATGATCAATAATACTAAAACCATTGCATTCTCATAATTCTAGGTGAGAGTAAGCATTGTTTATATGTACTAATACATTGTTTCCATTTTTGACAAGAAGTAACTTGTGATATTAAATAACCATCAAGCAGGTAATGGGACCCTCAGATTAAACAAAAGAATGGAATAACAAAAGTTACATTAAAATATAATATACTTTAACATGGGTGGATCCAACAGTTGCTACACATGCAAGTAAGCCATAGGAACTAGATTTCAAATAGAGTTCTTTGAGAGGATTAACAAATAGAATTGCCCTGTAAGCTTGTCTCTCAAAACAAAAGCTAAAGTTTATTCTTCATTTACACATAAAGCTCCCTTGAAAGTCAAAAGATTGTAAAAGCAATGAAGGAACTATTTAATCCAGATCCCTAAATCCACTGAGGGCACTTTAATATTAAAATGTAAAGTCAGTTTATTTGAATACCAAAAATACTTAAAATAATTAAATTTTATGATGCTTATAGTCTAGAAGAGGGAATATATTATATACCTTATATTATAATATGGCTTCACTCTACAACTAGTTGCAGGTGAGTATAATTTAATACATTCAAAATATTAAAATTATTATATTCTGAAAAAGTTCTTCAAATGATTAAGAGCAGAAACACAGAAAAAAACCCCAAACCTTTACCCAGGAATGACTTCTCCCTAAGTATCGTTATTTTCATGCATAGACTTACAGTCTCTTGCACCAATAAGTAATTTCAGTTGAAGATCTTTTTCAAATCAAGTTCAATGCCCATAAACATAAGCGTGATAACTTTATTATGACCTTACAAAAACAAGCATGCAAATTATAGCAGCTGTAAGTTCAACATGGGAGAAGAAAGGATAAATGAACAAAAGCAAATCCTCATAGAAGATCATTAACTAAATTAAGAACATCCACTATATGTCTACAAATTATATTAGGCTTTTTTTTTTCTATTGTTAAACTAGAGCAGGCCTCATATATGGATTCTGTTTATTGCCTTGAATCTGACATATGGAACACAAAGAGTAATCAGATTAGGTGACTAATCAGGATGATCAACAGAAACAGTCCTGGATTGTATTTCCTCTAGGTCATGCTATTACTATAAGCACAGAAGACAAGGCCTGTTTGCTTACAATAGGAAATAATTAAACTGAACACCAGTATTTTACATGTTTCTATGCCCAAATGCTAGTCACACAAAATACAGTTTTTATTTATCCTGAGATAAGAATGTCAGCATAAAAGTGAATTCCACCTATACCATTTATATTCCTGACGCTTAAATGAAGAAATGCACAGGATATTTTATAGAAAAAAAAGTCAATCTTTCACAAGATGTAATTCAGTAGCAGCTAATTATTCTTTTACCACAATGTTATTTATTAAGAACTCTTCAGGAAAACTTCTGATTTTGAAACATTTCAATTTTGTTGTGCTCTTTAAGAATTCAAGATTTACAATGGCACGGTATTTGATACTGCTATGTGAGAAAATCTCTGATTCATGCACAGTTAGCTAAAAGGTCAACAAAGTACTTAAAAAACCTCCTAGGGCTTATTGCATCTGGTGACAAGGTTCAAAGAGAGTCCTGCACAATTAAGACAGTCTCTAAATGTATGTACATGTGACTATTGACTGGATCATCAGTAAACTTATTTTTAATATCTTTGTATCATTTTTGCCATGTTCTTAAAGGAGAACTTGTCATTATACTTGTGATACAAACATATCCTGAATACTCACCTATACATACAGGGACTGATAAATCAAGGCACAGGTCAAGATACCCTGCCAAGAAATTTTCTTACTACATTTTTAAGTGTGGTGGCAAAAATGCACCTACTTCTAAGGATATTGTAAAAAACTGGTTTCAGCAGCCCATAGCTCTAGGACAGTGCTGCAGATGCAATGGAGCAGGAGTGGTTCTATGATTTAGCAGACAAATTGGGAAAAAAGTGCAGGCTTTCACACAAGAAAGGCCATCTCTTTCAGGCATGAAAACACTCTCCAGTAAGGCATTATTAGTCTTTTCCTTTCCTGCTGTTACATTACGTGTCTTAGAAGGGAGAAGGCCAATTGCCTGAGCATGAAAAAGTTCTGACCCGTAAGAGTCATTATTTAACTCAACCTATGCTTGTCTTTAAAGGACACCAGCTCCTGTAGCTTAAATTATATCCTAAATGCATGCTGTTCAAAGAAGTGAGTCCCTGAACAGAGGCTACTGTTCCTACAAGATCCCTCTTTCCCTGGGAAGCAGAGCTTGGGAAGCACATGCTTAGCAGAATATGGGACAAGAGGATAAGAACAGATGGCACAGTGATTACAGCCGTTGAGAATTCCCTTGTGCTGCACAGCAGCTCACTTAATCCAAACTTTCTGCAAGTGTTGTCATTTGTCTGTCTGCTTTCCTAGTGCCCAACATGACATATCTTGGGTTGATTTGCAGAAGTGCCACCGTTAAGAGTCTGACCATTAAATCTGCTATAATTGCTATGTGTTTTTTAAGCATTATAAACCACACTTACAGGTTTAGGTACCAAAATGGTACATACTTCATTTTAGATAATTTGCCAGCTTATATTAAAATACTACTAATGCAATTCACACAGATGGAAAACAGCACCATTTTTTAGTAGGTGGATGAAGACGACAGAATTAAAGTACAATCAAAATATTTAGGAACTACTGATTTCATTAACATGCCATTTCAAAAGCAACAGATACCAGAAATCAAAGTGAAACTTCCTGAGAATGATCCTGGACTCTCAATTAATGTGGAAATAAAATACTCATAGATCACTTTTCTAATATTCACAACTACAGCAAATTAGCTGTTGCAATAAATTCAGAATAACATAAAATAGGATTAGACTAGGCAAGCCAGGAGAGTTAAGTAATATATGTCACTTATTTCAGTTCTAATTACCTCAGTGTTCAGCCTTGGATCTTATTACCTTTCAAATATAATTGTTTTTAGAAAAATAATGATTTTATTAAATGCGAGGCATATATACTACAATCCATAAACATGATTCAGTTTTTCATTCTGTTGTATTAAGTAAATTCAGAATAGTTTGTAAGACATATAAAACATATTCTTGAGGCATGTTATTACTTCCCTTACTCCATGCCTGAAGTTCAGTAGGGTAAAGAGGACAGATTGGTACCTGAAAGTAGTAAGTGTCAGAAAGTAATGAGCTGAAAGAGCAGCAACATGGGTAAGGAAAACGTCTTTACAAATGGGAAGCAGAATAATAAAATAAATACAGGCCTATTTGGACATATAACCAGAAAATATTAGGATTTTAAGTTGATTACAATAAAAAGGGTAACATCTAAATAACATGAACACAGTTGACTGACAAAGATAAATGCCATTCCATGTTAAGTTTGCCATGGATGTTAAAGTTATATTCTAATTAGACAATCAAAAAATGTTTTGTTGAAGAGACTTTAGGTGTAACATTTTGTATGTTGAGCTGGTTTGAGTTTGGTCCAAGTTGCACTCTTGAAAGTTATTTAACCAATATTCTGGTTTCTGCAACCTGCTGTACCACAATGAAGAGGTGGCATAAATAATGCTACATCTTCTCCTGTCAGGAGGGTGCTTTTTGTCTGGAATACCAGAGAGGAATGATTGAAAAGAGCTGTGTAGCCATTACATACCATGAATGTAATACACTCCATGATGCTTCTGAGACAACATGATGAATTTCCATTTATTTATCATCTCTCCACTTATTTTAGTCTTAAGAAAATCTCTAAATTGTTATTCCTTATATGAAATACTTCTAGAGTAAAATCCACTAGGTGTTTGCAAACTTTACTTGAACATTGCTGTATGAAATATTTTCAAAGACTGAAACATCCTGTCATGCATTTTTAAATGTTATAAAAACTGATATTTCCCAATCTCAAATAGATATACTTTCAAATACTTTTAGAAGTCATTAATTCCTGATTAAAATGAGCTCTTAATAAGGATTCCTCAAGAAGATTATATGAGGAAAGAACCACACTAATCTTATTTCAAGTTTGCCTCTCTTCCATCTGAACCGTCTGGTAGGTTTGAAATGTGCTGCTGCAGGAGAGTACCTTTTTCACACAAAACTGTGAATAGGAACACAGTTCTGAAATTAACATACTGAAGTTATAAAGTCCTGTCATTTGCATGTAACTGTGGCCTGAAAGTTTTTTCAAAATAGTGATGAAACTTGATCTTGAAATTCAAAGACTTCACATAAGACTTCTAAGAGCTTATCATTTGATCTGGTGTAGACAATGTTCACAACCCCACCCTCCACCATTTCTCAAAGGGAATGATCTTAAATGTTTCTTCTCTTTCATTCTTATAAAAAATTAAGCTTATAGGCTGGTGTGAACATTTCAAAGATTAAATTAAGTGATCAATTGTTTGTCTCAATACAGAATTTGGAAAAACTCTCATATTGCTGGTATACAAGGTCCTTATTCTCAAAGGAGAATGTGTACCTTGTCTAAGACAATTTAATTTATGTACTTAAGTGTTTCACCATGTGTGATCTATATTTGGAAGAAGGAAAACCAATTAGTATCTACATCAGAGAATCACAGAATGTAAAGGATTTGAAATGGACCTTAAAGATGATCTAGTTCCACCCTGCCCTTGCCACTAACAGGGACATCTTCCAGCAGACCAGATTGTTCAAGGCCTTATCCAAGTAGATCCTCTCATTGCTGTTTTTAAATTTCCTCCTTAGCATTTTTTCTCAGCCTCATATATCTTCTATTCCTTACTAGTGCTACTGGAAACAGCCCAGCAGAAGTTTGGACTTCACAGGTGTAACAATACCATTTTATACTTGAGCTTAAGCACAGAGCAGAAATGCAGTTGTCTTTACATACCTATGCTGAGATCATAGATAGAAAAACATTTTACTCATTAAAAACTTAATAAATTAAGACCAACAGAAGCATTATGATCTTTACAACTTTTATTTACTGTTATTTGCACTATTTCAAGAGTTTCTTTCATAAATCACGTGTTGTCCTTCCATATGCAAAGATCACATAAAAATAAGACCCAATAATGTAAATACATAGAAATAATACAGCACTAGCATGGAACTAACAACAACTCTCATTTAGGGTTCAGGAATAATGTTCTTGGAATACTTTCTCCACTAAAAATGTTTCTGCTGATGGCTTCTTGTTGGTGCCTTACAGTATAAAACATTAAAAAAATAATCTTTTAAACACATATCCTAAACCAGTTCAAATAATTACTGTGCTTTATATTTGCACTATTGTGTGACCATGCAGCTTTCTTGAAAGACTTGTCCTTTGTGATAAAAAGATCTGCGTTCAAGATTATTAAAACATCTGTCTATAGGATGCTTTGAAAGACTTACAAATTTACTGTAAAGTGTTTAAGATAAAGTCTGTTCAGTTACTGTTTTTAAAATATGGCATAAAAAATGTTTACATGCAGGGAAACATTAGTCCAGAAACAACTTTATCAAATCCTTTGCTATTACAAAAGGGTGAGAAAATACGTAGGTATTGAAGACTGCAGCTGGAAAAAGAGCAAAGAGAGAGATAAGCGAACGCCTCCTGCCTCCTGTCCCAAGGTAGGGCTCGTAGGTAAGCCGAGCTAAAATGCATGTCTCTTAACCTCATGTGATTTGGGCCACGCAGCAGCTAAACATCAGTATAAAATCAACAGGAACATCCCTAGCAGACCTGATTTTTAATCTCAGCTTTTATCCCTTTAACTCAGCAAAATCTTGAGTGCCTTAGAGCACTAGTCGCGAAGAGCCTGGCCGCCGCAGCTGTCACAGCAGAGCTCGGCAGTACCGGAGCGCTCCCCCGCTCCCACCTCCGGGCCCGGGCGGGTTCCGCGGGGCGTGTCTGAGGCGGAGCCGCAGCGCCGGCTCACCGCCCCCAGCCTGAGGGGAGCGGGGAGCGCGGAGGGGCGGCGCTGCCCGGCCTCCTGCTTCGGGAGCTAGGCACGGCCCGGTGCTCGCTGCCGGCCCCTCCGGCGGCTGCAGCAGGGACACAGGGGTCCCGTGGTGCTGAGGCAGCCGGGACCAGGCCGCTGCCGTCCCTCACCGCGCCTCCCGTCACGGCCCGGCCCCCGCTACCTGCTCGCCGGGCGGCCTCTCCAGCAGCTGCGAGCAGACATCCGCGCACTCCCGGAACTTCCTCCGCCTGAAGTAGCTCCAGGCCTGGAACAGCGGCTCCAGCCCCATCTCGCCGGCGAGAGCAGCCCCAGAGGTCCGGCCGGGCCCCCAGCGCCTTCCGCCGCGCTGCCGCCGAGCGGGGCAGCGCTGGTGCTGCCGCGGAGCCGCCGGGCCCCGCCTCGGCCGGCTGGGGCGGAGCGCCGGGGCCGCGGGGGCGGCGGCTCCGGGCGGCCTCCGGGGGCCCTGCCGGTCCCGGCCGGCCGCCCTGCGAGCCCGGGCACGGAGCTACGGCCCCGTTCTTGGCCGAGCCCCTCCCTGCCGGCGCCTCTCGTGGGCTTACTACATTGGTGGCTGAAAGCAGAGTTTGATTTGTAGTACTGGGATCAGTAGACTTCCCATAAACCCACTGGTCTTAACTGTTGTCATTTTCTGTCCTCTTTTCTAGAGGAGTTAGAATAAATGCCTAAACAAGAATAATACAGTCAATTAATCCGTATTTGGGTAAAATGTTCTTTAGAGCCATGGAGCCCTGGTTGAGAAAAGTACAGATTATTGTGAACAACACTTTTCAGTCTTGTAGACTCTATCAGTTCCTTTAGTTCATTAGTTTTTGCAGGGAAAATTTCAGAGCAAGATATTTAGAGATTTAAAAGTTGGAATACAATTTCTCCTAGTTTATATGTACTATAAAATGGTGATTGCAACCATCAACCAAAGAAAAAGAAAAAATGCCTAGGGATACTTGGAGCAGTAACTGCATTTATGGTGTGAAAATCTTTGAGGTATGGACACTAACAAGATTGCTAAAATCACATTGTTGCCATTTAAAGAGATCATTCTGGTTTTATTGCTTTTGTCTCACCTAAACTATCAATTTGTCCAAGATACATGAAATTAATACCCAGTCTCACAAGATCAATGTCAGCTGTAAAAATGGAGAAGCAGAAGTGGCTGTCCCAGGACTATCACTTATTCAAATATAGGAGTAAGTCGCTTGAACTGAAGTAGCAGTTATAGACAGCTTTGCTTTGGTTGTCCTGTGAACAGTGCACAGGTCTATTTGGTTTGCATGGCAAGGCTTTGGGTGAGAGCCCATATGAGTGGAAGCTGCTGAAAGCTTCCCCTATGTTCAATAGAACTGCTGGCCAAGGTCAATGATGGTAGCAACTCTGGGGGGAAAAAAATAAAAAGGGGAGAAAAAAACTTGCATAAGTGCAGCTCAAGACAGGACTAAATATGTGAAACAACTATGAAGGCACAAGGTCAGTAAAGAAGAAGGGGAAGCAGTGCTCCTGGCACCAGAGCAGAGATCCTGTAGCCTGTGGTGAAGACCATGGTGAGGCAGCTGTGCCTCTGCAGCCCATGGAGGACCACGGGGGAGCAGAGGAAGCCAACTGCCTGAAGGAAGCAGGTGGCTGCTCAGGGGAAGATGTGACCCCGTGGAAGGGTCACAGTTCTGAACTCAGATGGGTAGATACTGCTATATAGCTTCTCAGCAAGAGGAAGGGAAGATGGTTCTGCTGCAATTTTTGTTTGTCATGCTGCTGGGAAAGGTATTCATTGCATTTAGTGATAAAGCTGAACTAATGTCATATGGTAGCAATTAGATCAACATGAATCTTCAGCTTTTTTACAATGAGATTTTGCAGTGTTGCAAACGACAGGAAAATCAATTTTCCTTCTTTCCAACCACCCCCTGCAAGGTTGTGGTTTTTTTCTCTGTTTGGTTGCAGACAAGGAGATTTTTTGCAGTTTCTATGTGATATATGAAGCCAGAAAATTTTCCTCTGGTATTGGCACACAGGTCATCCTATGCATATCATCTCTGAAGTCTTTTCCACTGATAATACTGCTTTTCACTTCCTGCATGGAGGAATATGCTGAGCTTTCTGATATGGGGATTTTCATTTATATTGATTATTGAAATGCCCAAATTTTAACTTTTAACCAGTATTTTCTCCAAATATTGATCTCTGTGGTTAGCCACATTCCACTTCTCTAACTTACTAAAATCCTGGAATACAACGCAGAGAGTCCCTGTGGCTGTCTCTGTGTGCTTTGTAGAGCCCTGTATGTCAGTCCCCCTCCAGTGTAGCTGCATGGAAGCTAAACAGCCAGGAATTATATTCAGGTCCTTCTGGAATAGGCTGCTCTAGTGTGGCCCCCCATGGGGTCATAAGTCCTACCATGAACCTGTTCCAGCATGGGCTCCTATCTCCATGAGGCCACAGGTCCTACAAGGAGCCTGCTCCAGCACAGGTTTGCCATGTGGCTGGAAGTGTTATCTATCACAAGACAGTTTTTCAGTGGCTTATGAGAAATCAGTGGTTGTTCTTAGTACCATTAGAAGTGCTTAAATCTCAATGTTCAGGAATTATTTTTGGTATATTGTGTGTAGAGTGTGGAAAAATAATTATTTTGAATATGCTTTGTTTCTTTCCCAGAGGTCAGGGCTAAGACACTGTTTGTAGTTTGCTAGAGCTATCCACTTATTTCACCCGCTCTCTCAAAATAGGAAAATAAATTTTGTGGGAAGTTCAACAAAATTAATTTGGGGAATTGTAGCTGAGATGCCCCTGATTTGTAGGAGAAGAACAAATTTTTCTGTTTTACATTGACAGAAAAAAAAATCATAATTTAGTAATAGCAGCATTGTGGGAGAGATTGTCTAGGTGAAAAAAACATTTTGCCATGCAAAATGCTGCAAGTAGTGTCTGCTTGTGGTATTATGAAAGGTGGAATGTGCCTAGCTTTAATGCAATGTAGGCTTGTCTGCCTTATTTTACCAGAAGTTTTGTAGTCTAGTGTAGTGGTTAGTCCTTTCCATTAACTTAGATAAAAATGCTTAATTGATCATAATAGTCAAATGTTCTCCAACTGTAATGAATTCCTTCATGTTTATTGAGTCAGTACTATATTAGGACAATGATAGGTGTGTGACATAACTACAGAAATCACCAGGGTTTATTAAAGAAAAGTCATGTGCTTGTCTTGTGTAACTGTGCACATTCATTGTATTAGAGGTGACCTGACCTTAGCTGGGATGTTTTGAGTGACTACTCTCATCCTCTGCGAATGGACAGGAAATTTAGTGGTGCTGCTTTATTTACAGCTCGAGTATTGAGATGATATCACTGTCACATAGGTAATTTGAACCTTGGCTTCATTTCTTTGAACCAAGAATAAAAAATTCAGGAATCAGAAATAAGGATCAGTTCCTCTTCTTTCTATTATTTATTCTTAATTTGAAAACTAGTTGTCCCTGAGGTGGGCTGCAATAACAACTCTCACTGTTGTTATTTATAGATTAAAATATCAGGGTGTTCTACTGAGCAGAATGAATTATTATATATAATATTATAGAAATATAATATATATATAATATAAACAATAAATAAAATAAAATATAATATAATAATTATTATCATATTTATTCAGAAAATACATGGGTTTGTACAATTTCTTTTTTTAAAGCATAGATCTTGTGACAACTATAACTGTGTAGTGGATTTTAGTCATGTTTCAATTAACTGTTCAGTGCCTTGTCACTATTAAATGTTGCTTAGAGATTTAAATCTGCTTCACATTTTCACCTTTTATTTTAATAATTTTTTCACTTTTGCTGAGAAGGACACTTAAACTGATTCTGAATACTGAGTGGCTCTGAATGGATAGGTGTTTTTAAAGTTTTTCATCTTTATGCACTCCTCCAGAATAAATGGTTGAGATTCTAAAATGCTTTGCCTTTTTGAGATGTTTTTATAACTTTTCTTTGCTGGTCTCTTTATATTAAGACTCTGAGTTTAAATATATTTAATGTATCATGAGATACATGAATTAGATTCTTACAAAGTATGTACAGAAGAGAGTAGGACCCATGAACACTTAATATACCTTTAATTTTAAAAACATAGATGCTATAGGTTGACTTTTCGTCCCATAGACTGTAAGTCTCCCATGGGAATCTTCTGTGAATCAATCAGTCATACTTATTTCTTGAATTAGGAATGCTAATACTCAGCCTTATCTCTCCTCATGAATGCACATTCTTACCATAGAACCAGAAATAGAACCTCAGAATAGGTCCAAAAATTATGTTGATAGCTTAAAATTTCTTAGGCAGCTCTGAGGAGAAATGTCCTGTATCCCGCGGTAGCTAACTCATTTAGATGCAGGCTACTGCTTGTCAGTTACTCATCTCCCTTGGGATATAAGATTACAGAAGAAAGATGTAGTTTGCAGCTCAATACAATTAACAAGGACTTAAAAACGAATATTGAAGTTGTGACACGTCTGCCTGCAGACTGCCTTAGGTGGAAATGTCTTGCTTACCTTTGAGCAAGAGTTGGCATCATGAACGTAGACATGCAAAAATGGTTCATTCTGATGAGTCAGATACCTTTGATATCAGGAGAATTGAAAACAACAGAGCATAAAGCAGGGGTTTTTTTGTGTTATTTGAAGGAACCCAAACAGGACTACAGATCAGGCCATGGCAGGGGAAGGCACACAGATATGGGAGAAGGGCACGAAGAGAAAGTTCCCTCTTGTCTCGGTTCTAGAAGACAGGTGTCTGCTAGGGAGAGCAGGAGCCTCTCGTGGGATGAACGAATGTAGACCCCCTCCCTCCGAATTATTATAAATTTGAAATCAAGGGGTTTTCAGGCAGAGATCTGGGGATAGGAATAACAGTTCTTTACTAGTATAACCAGGCAAACAAACAACAATAGCTACAGCAATAACAAGAACACAGAACCAGGGACCTCGGGACAGCTTTCTCGGCTGAGATGGGATGGAGGAGAGGCTTTGTTTTCACAAACCCCTCAGGCGGGCAGTCCTGGTGCTCCTGCAGGGCTCCGAGGAACAGTCGGCTGGAAACAGCAGGGATGAGCTGACATCCTGGGCCAGTGGCTGAGGTGTATCAGCAGCTCCTCGGTGGTGGCTGGCACTGCCACACGTCCCGGCAGGACAGGGGGTGCGAGGCCACCAGCAAAGAGGGGAGAAGGAGAAGAAGTAGCCGCTCCGTCTGGGTGATGGCGAAATTCCCTTCTCTCCACCGCAGCAGCTTCGCGACTAGCACACCAACGTCCTTCCCCGAAGCCGAAGAAGGCCCAGCTAAAAAACTGTCCCTACCCTCTTTTTCTGCCCCTTTTCCTCCCCCCCTGGGCCCGGCCACTCTTTGTCCGTTTTGAGCACCCTTAAGTACCGGCAGTTAGCTTGTCTCAGCACATAATGGGTAAAAAATTCCCCGGGCAGGCCAGAAGGACAAAACAAAAAAAAAAAAAAGGACACCTAACCCTCAACACCTCTTCATGTGCTGTTTTCAGCAAGGACTCTGACATCTGAGGCTGAGTTCACATACTTGCTTGTAGAACCCATTTCTTGCTGACTGTAGTAAAGTAAGAGATGTCGTGCCAATGAAATTGCATTAAGAATAGAGTTTTGTTCTGAGGCATAGATTCACTGTCCAGGAAAGTAATTTGTAGCAACAGCTTCGGGTTTCATTCTATGACCAGCCAACACAACAACATGCATCAATAGCAATTATTGCAATCATAAATAAGAATTCTACTGTTTCTTTCTTGCCATACATGATATCCTTATCATGGTTACCATGGTCTAGCTGAAAAAGGACCATCCAGCAGTTGATAACAGAAATGAGGTGGCAGTAATGTTCAAGTCCTAAACATCAACCTTCCTTCATAGGACTTTGTGTCTGTCCTCTGTTATTTATTAATTTACTGAACCCACTCTTTGAAATCACACCCATACCTCCTTCAGTGTACAGGATGAATGGGATGCTTTTCAAGTGAGATTATTACCTTTGTTTTTGTCTGTAGTGCTTCCTATGAGGCACTATTTCTTGTTTGATGCAGATGCTCTGTATGCTGTGCTGAATATAAATCAGTGTTTGTAACACTAGAAGAAATAAATGCAGCTATAAAAAACAAATAGTGGCCTATGAAAAAGGGTGGCATGTTATTTCCATTTAAAGATAGGTTGCAAAAATTGAAAAGGATCCACTGATGACTGGATGTTGAGCTTAAAAATACTTGGACTTTACTATTTTTCTTTATTTTCAAGTTTAGAGCAGCTAGACTAACACACTTATTTACAGTGGAACCTAAAGTAGGAAACCTGGTAATAGTACTAAATTAGCAGTCATATCTGGAAATATTGATATAAATAGTTTTAGTCATACATATCTGTATATATAAATGCAGTGGAGAGAGAATACAGATCTCCTGCTACTCAGCCTACTGCATTAATTACAAAGTCATTCCAGGATCATCATAATTTGCTAATACCTGTTAGCTCCCACAAAAAAAAAAAAAAGAAAAAAAAAAAAAGAAAAATTATGTAGGTGCCCTACAAATCTACTTTCGTACTTTTAGGAGTCTTAGTCTGTTTTATTATTGCTTTATCATTTTTAGAGCAAAAATGTGGGGAAAAGATCTATTTTGAGGATGAGTGGAGTTTTATGAGGAGTGGCTGTTTTACAAAGCCTTTATAAAGGCTTGTGTACAGTGGGTTACACTAGAAAATCATATAATGTAGCAATTTATGACCCCTATTTTCTTGTACAGTTGGAGGCACTTGAAAAGAACTATTTTCTGTCCTAAAATACTTCAGTTGGCAGACTGACTAAAGTGCAGTGTGACTGTATTCCAGTCCTTAACTGATCTGCTCCAAAGCTTAGTTAAATTTGGTACTATGAAGTCATACAATGAAATTAATTGACTCAAGGTCTGCATTCCACTGCTTAGTAGTATTATGATGCTTTTTAAGTTTCTTGGCATTATGAGAGTTAATAGTGTTACTTAAATTTAATAAATTTAATGTTTAAATATTTCCTTCAGTTCTTCTGAAAATTTGTATCATTGCTAGTAAATTATGTCATATTTGATAAACTTGTAGTGTTGATGCTATGTAGTGACTTATGGTTAAGATGTTTCATGATTCCATTTGACAGCTAAGCTTTTTGAGACCTTTTGCAAAGTCAGTACTGTACACTGTATTTTGAAAACCTTGTCAAGTACTGTGTAAAAGGAGGTCAGCTTGACGTCACAATTTTAATCTAATAACTATCATCAGCCATCTGAAATTTTAATTCATTACCCCAAAAAATATTAACAACATGTTATGGTTTTGATCATCCTACACTATCCTAGTTGTAAAGAAAGGATTTAAAAAAGGTGTAAAAGTTTTGACTGTGTGAAAATATGTTGTTTCACAGTGGTTTTGATCATATCACAAAATGGAGCCTGAGATAACCATCACATAAGTAAAATTTAAAGTAAATTGCATTCTATATTTAGTTATTAGTCAACACTTGAAATTGATTTTAAGAGTTCAGAGTCAGATTTTTATCATAAGTCTATTGACAGAAAATGCCTTGGGATTTGTCTACCGTCCCTTTATGTGCTGCACTGAAACCTGTTGAGGTTGTCATATGTTAAGTGCCAGTCTTGATACAAGTTCTTCAAATCACCTAGATGAATAATTTCAGTACAGATATAATTTGACCTGAAATTCACACTAAAGAAAGCTGTTTAGATCCAAGTTGTGTGTACGTTGATTAGATCCATGGTGTGTAGACACAGCATTATTGTGGAAAGAAACTGAGTGCTCCACTGAGCGCCATCAGAATGCATCCTGGTGTCAGTTTGTTGGCAGTCAGAAACACAGTAGTTTTTTTCATTATCTATTGACTAAAAGGAAATCTTTTAGTGGACTGTTCCCTTGTGCTAACACAGATTTTCTTAGTTTTGCAAAATATTATTTTCAGATGTTGTGTTTCCATAATAGACTGAGACCTTTTAATCCCCAAGAATGTTGAAATTAATGTTGTCACTGTTGTTCATCTCTTTCATATTATATAATTACTACTTGAACCAGCTACTCTGTATTACTTAGGATTTAACGGAGAATAATCCCTCATCTTGTGTGCACTGGAATTAGCTGTTCCAAGAGCATTTGTTTAAGAAATCACTTCTCTAAGCCTTGTTACATTTAGCAGAACATGAGATACGTCGTAAATATATTTGCAATATGTTAAGAAGTATGTTTTCTTATACATATGCACTGTGAAACATAAAAATGCCACTTATGGGAATTCATTTGGAGAGGTGATGTACCTGTGTCACTATACTAAGGAAACATAATTTGCAGTGAATTATATACAGGAATATATAGAACAAAATAGGAAAGATATACATCCCACTACAGACAGCTAAGGCAAAACAACCAAACTCTTGTGAAATACCTTACTGGAAGAACATAACATGTCTTACTTGTCTAACAGGTCATTTGTTTCCCACTACAGCCATAGTGGCAATAAGGCATACCTGACCCTGCCATTAGCTCAGTCGTCAGATCATGGTGTTGATAACACCAAGACCGTTGATTTAAACCCTATATGGGCCATCCATATAAGAGCTGGACTCGATTATCCTTGTGGGTCCCTTCGAACTCAGAATATACCGTGAAATCCGTGAAATTTCTTTTCCCTGCGAACACCTCCGGCCCCATGTGTTCTGCCAGCCGCGATCAGCACCTTGGACAGCCGTGCCCGTCCCGCAGGATGCTCCCTGCTCCAGAGCAGCTGGGAAAGCTCTGGCCATGCTCACTTTCAGTATTTAGCGAGAAAGAGAAGAGACAGGGACTGGTGTCTGAGTTCTGGTGTAAATGTGCAACCTATACAAGAATGCCACACTGATGGAGGGATACTGTGGCGCCTTGTGGCTCCCAGAGCGTTG
The DNA here is from genome assembly GCF_001522545.3 of Parus major. Lineage (NCBI taxonomy): Eukaryota > Metazoa > Chordata > Aves > Passeriformes > Paridae > Parus > Parus major. The sequence continues at coordinate 44,658,353 of NC_031774.1, read as the reverse complement.
CCAGCCCGCTATGAGTGAGTGAGGGTGGAGAAATCCAGCGGCCAAAGGAATGATGCATGCGCGAGTGGGAACACTTGACAGAGCAAGGAGAGAGGAAGAGGTTGTTACACTACATTGCTTCCTATTCCTGTCAAAAATAGATGCCAAGTGTGTAAAATTCCATGTGCACCCCCTGTGCATCAGCATAAGGCTAGTAAACTATGACAATGAATAAGTTTCCTCTTGTAATTTTCCCATTGCTGCATTTTAGAGATGGTAGTAAATTCCTGAAAAATCTAGAGAAAATGCTGGCTGTTTGTGTGGTGCATGTGATGTGCAGCTGTTCCCATTCTCACACTCCATGTATGTAGTTTCTCTGAGTACAGTTGTGGGTTCTTCTGTTAATTACACAAAATATCATCTGCAACTTCCAGTTAGAGACAATGGTGTTACATATTAAATTTTCTTCCTGATTGCTGTTTTTTGGTTTGTTTTTTTTTTCTCTTCAGTTTTAGTATTGGAACAAGTGACTTAAAACAGCCTGTTCACTTTCACCTACCAAACACTCTCTTGTTCCAATTTCTGAGTTGCAAGTAAGACAAGAAGATTAACAAATTTAGTTTCACTGAAGTTAATACTACACATTAGTATTGATCTCAGGACATCCAGAATTTCACTTCAAGTAATAATCTAAGAAAAACATGTATTAATAGAGAGTAGAAGAAAGTAAAAACACTATAATTATGGTTTTTGTACATTCATATTTAAATATACATTGTATGGACAGTAAACAGAAAATGAATATATTTTTAATTTATACCATAAAAATACTCCCACTTTCAAATGAGCTTTTGCAACATCAGAAGTAAAATGTATCAGATGCCTATGTCTGCTGCTAATCAATCCAATTTCCAGAATGAGATTAGGCATCATTATAGGCTTTTTCTCTAACCACCTTTCCCGTGGGATAGCAACATAGAACAGCCATGCAGAGTTAACATCTGATTAGAAAGAATAACACGTTTTTTAGTTCTAAGACAAGCTAGTTGGGAATTGTCCAGTCCATTTCCCTGGCTTGTTATCCCTCCTCAGACTTCCTGAGAAACAATGGCTCCCCAAGTTCCAAGGTGCTCCGGCTGCTTAGGAAGTAAATAGAAGGAGAAAAAACTGATTATGATTTGCTGAGAGTAAGATTTGCTTTATCTGTTGGTTACTATATATTTTTGTCTTGATTAGGGATTAAAGTCCTTTTCTTTGATTCAAAAAGTTATATGTTTCATGGAAGGGTAAGCTTGCTTGGGTGTAAGTTTCAGGTTATATGAATTTCTCCACAGATTTCTGTTCCATGCTGTGTTGTTTTCATTAAGTGTGTGGGACTGAGAGCTGCGTCTGAGCCTGGGGTCACCAACACTGTCATTGTAAGAGCTTGAGAAAAATATTGTCTCTCAGTGTTTTACACTGTGAAAATATGTTAATATACAAAGTTAATTGACTGGAATGCATGAATGCATGCATTTTTACAGAAGAATTATTTTTCTAAAACAATGAAAGGACTAATATAATATTAAGTTTATGCAAGAAAGATTTTAGAGAAAAAACTCCCTCTAATTAAAATGAAAATAAAGTAGCACAGAAGATGTCTCCAGTACGAACTAACTAGTTAAGAGTAAATGTTTTGTGGGAGAACAGTCAATATGAGTAATAATATAGTAAAAGCGCAAAAGAAGATAAAGAAATGGTGATTTAAAAATAAATCCTAAAGAAATAAATACACTTGGAAAGCCAAACATGTGCTGAAAGTAATAGGGAAAAGATTTGGTTTATTTTAAATTGTCAAACCAGACAGTTACCCAGGAGCTCTAAGAACAGGTGTTCAACTCTACAGCACAAAGCCGTTCCCATGATCATGAACTGTACATTTATTTAGCTAGCGAGGTGCTCTATAGAGTGACGGAGCTGGCAGGGGGGCACGTTTTCCTGACCAAAACCCTGGACGTGGCAAGGGGGCTCCCCGGCACGGCCGCCTCATGAAGCACGGAGGAGTCGCTTCCACGTCTGTGAGGTCGGAAAGCGGTGACTTTGCCATGTAAAACGCTTTGAGAGCAGAGGCTGAAAAGTTGTGTATGGAGAAATTAGGGCTTGAATGGGGAAGTAACTTTTGTGTGGTGCATGACTCAGGCTGAAAGGGTTAACTGTTGTCATTAAAAATTAAAATTGACATTTTCTTCTGGGATGGCAGGGAGCTGGCGTGCCGCCGGTCCCCAGTGAGAGCGGGGCGGGGGGTGGCTTCCACGCACGGCTGAGAAGGGGCTGGGAGTTTTCCAGCCCCTGAGGCTGCCGAGAGCGGGCGGCGGTGCTTCGGGGGAAAGGCAAGGGACGGAGATGTTCCCCGAAGAGGCAAAAAACCCAAAGCCCTAAACTTGGGGAAAGGAGAGAAGACGCAGCCTCGCTTGATGAGGGAAAAAAGAAAAAAAAAAAAGGTAAATATATAAAACCCCACGACACGCCACGACACGCGGCGGTGAAGCGCGTTCCCACCCGCCCGCTCGCCACCACCACCACTCGGAGGCCGGTCCCCGCTGGGTCCCTGCCGGGTGCC